>NC_090826.1:63781257-64084287 GCF_028021215.1 Eschrichtius robustus
CAGAGACCAAGGAAGCTTGATCTTTGATGACACATTTGAATTGCTACACCCCTGGCTTAATCTCCTTAAAATTGTTTGTTATGTGAGAAAAAAATGTGTAAATATTTGCAGCTTTATTCATTACTGCTTCTAATCAATCACCTCACTGACAACATTGTGCCAGTGGGTATTTGTGGTTGGTGAGTTCCATCTTAGAGATCTCACCTGTCTTACATGTTATATAATATAAGCCTTTTCTAATATCCTAAAGCAAGTTAGTATGATCATTTGCAAGATGAACAAACTTGCTTTAACCTTGTCTTGGGAAAGACAGGAGGATATATCAATGCACATTGATTCGTAAGCAGGGAGGAAATCAACTACATTGTGTTATTGTAGTCATAGTATAATTGCAGAGTGGATGACCAGGTAAATGATATATAAATCCATGAGAAAGAGCATTTCAGAATATTACATAAATCTTTTGGGGTGACCTTGAACATGCACTGAATGGTACAATGAAAACTTTTTAGGTCTTGTCGGCTGGCCTGGTTTGTCTGACTTGAGCAGATTTATCAGCCTCAGCTTCTCATCTGTAAAATAAGGTAATAGCCTTATTTCACAAGGTACTACATGGAAAAAACATATATACATATAATATATTGATAGATATAAATATGATAGAAGTATTGTTATTTTTACTTAGCACCTAGTAAATATTTATACTGGCTTTTTTCCCTTCATAGAAAATCAGTTTATTTTAAGAGATAATTTAAAAATATGACTATTAAGCAGATTCATTGAAGAAATTCCCACTTCTCTCTAGTCAAATATATTTTAGTATTTCCATAAAGCAAACTCTTGTTAATCTCAGGTTCTTTATGGTAATAAACATAACAAAATTTTTTTGATTCCTTTTGCTCAGGATGTTATCCAGTGAAGGCACAGAACAACAAATGTAAGTAGCATTGGGTATGAAGAAAGTATTCATGAAGATTTACAAAAATTGTACTTAATTATTTGAAGTTAAACGAGAGATATGGAGACCAGCTTAAAGATATATTTTCATCTTATTCAATATCACTTAAAAGTACAACAAATATGCATGTATTCCAATGGTCAGTATATTTTAGAAGCCAACTACACATAACAGGCACTAGGTATAAAATAAGTATAGCTCAGGTTAAAGCCTCAAATTTTATTTAGTGAGTAGTCATAGGAGGTGAAATGTGGGGTAATAAAAATCACAGCTTGCTACCAGGATCCAAAGAAAATTAAGACCTATTAGAATACAGAGTGGTTATGGAAGACTGTAAGGAAGGTTGTATTTATTTGATTCTGAAGAATAGTTACTTTTTGGAAAGATAAGGTGAAATCAAGAGCAGTCTCTTTTCCTGATTTTATTTTCAAAGAAAGAGCCATTTACTTGTTGGTTCCTTCTAGAAGCCTTTTATTCACAGCATAGTTTGAAAATAATTATAACTTGCAGAAAAAACAAACAAACAAAAAAACACTTTCTCATGACCATTCTGCAAAACAAAAATGTTGTATTTTGTTAAAAGTTAAAAACAAAACAAATACACTCAACTGAGAATTTTTTGAGTGGCAGTTTGTTTCGTTGGTTAAGATGTAGGTCTGTGAGCTGACAGAACTAGTTTGAGTCCAGGCTCTATCACTTACTAGATATGAAACATTTTATTAGTTATGTAATCTCTGTGTATATCAGTTTTCTCATCTGTAACATGGGATTGTTTTAAGTGTTAAATGAGTTAATGATGTAATGCAGCACCTGGCACATGGTAAACAATAAATCTAAGTTTATGCTATTTTTCTAGTTATATCAGGAGAAAAAGCCTATTTATCATTTCATATCATTGCATTGCTTAATGTTTGTACTTTTAATTATTTGGGTACTAATATTTCTTGCTAAAAGTGTAATATGGGTAGCACATAATGTAAGCAAAGATTTAAGAGGAAACAATTCTAAATCCTCTTCAAAATGGTAAAGTTAGGGTTGAAACATATAAAACCAAATTTTGAATCACTAATACCTATAAGTACTGAATATCAGTTTTTGACTTCCTTCTTTGAAGAAATAAAATAAAAAAATCAAAGATGCCATTGTGACACAAATCAATATCTTCATATAAACAAATTTTCTTAGTAGTCATACTACACAAGAATACCCAAAAAATAGAACAAAAATATTGGTAGTTCCTTTAAAATATTTTTTTTAAATAAAGTTCTTTCTATTTTAGTGGTGATACACAGACAATTACATTGGGTCCACTGGAATAAGTCAAGATGCCATCATAAGTGAATTCTTTTTAGAACTTAGAATGTGTTTATTGCTATTTTCATGGAACCTATTTTGCTTAAGGCAAGATACCATTGTTCTTTTTGTACCTAGAATTGTTCTTGTACCTGGTAGTTGTTCAATGAATATTTGTAAAAGAATGAAAGTTCAAAGTAAATGATACTTTGAAAATACTAAACTTATGGGTTTTCATTTCTCCAGTGTAAATCATATTCCTGGCAACAATTCTTACATTACTGCCCAAGGAAGAGACAGGAGGTCAAACATTATCTCACAAAAAAGAAAATGACATAAACAGAGTTTTTTCCAGACAGTTAAAGAAACACTTTTTGATTGATGAGAAATTTTAGGAAGAAGAAATGCTTGGGGAAACAAAGTAATCCAAATCTCATTTGACTTGATTTTACATTAACAGTTAAAATCCTGAAGGATGATGTCCAGGAGAGACATGTATACAAAGCAGAGACCATGTTGCTTCGCTTCCCATTTGATAATTTTTGCCAAGTAACATTAACAAAATTTTAGATTTTGTGGCTTCTAAATTCAACAGAAATACTTGGACTTTGTTTTAAAGGTTTCTAGGTTCTATCCTTAACATACTAGCCCAGTATTTATCTTTAATAGTTCTATCAATTATTCCAGTGCACTGTCTATGTTTAGGAACAAATGGTCAATTAAAATAGTAAATGTTGTATAAAAAGATCATTCTCTTTGGATCTTTGCTAATCAGTGTCACTTAAATGAATTATGGACATGAATATCAGAAGGTATCATACTTCTAAACATATCACCATTGTTTTATCTAAAAAAAAAGAGAATTTGAACATTCAACATTTTGAATAATAAATGCAAAGATTAACAAATGCAAATTTCAATCTTACACTTCAAACTTAGTACTTGTTACTTTATAATAATGTGGTCTGAATGGAATATGTTATCTTGATACCTTATAAATAGATCACACAATCTAAATATAAATATTTATTTTAAATTATATTCTGAAGATGTCTTAGTTCAGGCTGCTATACCAAGATACCCTAGATTGAGTGGCTTAAACAGCAATCATCTATTTCTCACAGTTCTGGAAGCTAGAAATCTGATATCAGAGTGCCAGCATGGTTAAGTTCTTGTGAGAGCCCATGTCCTGGCTTGTAAATAGCTACCTACTCATATCCTCATATGGCCAAGAGGGGGATCATCTCTCTTGTGTCTATTTTCATATGGCACTAATCCCATTCATAAGAATTCTACCTTCACAATCTAATTACCTTCCAAAGGCCCTACCTCCAAATACCATCATATTGGGGATTAGGCTTCAACAGATGAATTTGGGGCAGTAGGGGCGGGCACAAACATTCAGTCACACCAGAGGACCATTGGTGTTTATTTATTTATTTTTTTTATGAGAGAATTCTATGGGCAAATATTTTGGGGGAAATATCACAAATTAAATTCATCTTTGAGCTAGTCCCATTGCAAATATTACAGGCTCTGTGACTTCCTTCAGTTAAAACAAACAAAAAACAACTTTAAAAATGCCATTTGGATTTATTTTTTTCCTTGCACACCAATAAAATTCTGTTTTAAGTGGACTCAAGTGTCACCCATAACACACTTTTGAGTACAATGATTTATGCTATTAATTTTCAAACCATGTTCCAAAGAACCCTAGGATTCTATGAGGCATTTCTTTGGTTTCCAAGGACAAAAGTATGATCACTCTGTGTATGTTTAATTTATATCTGATCTGCCACCTCAAACTATGTCTCAATATCACCACAGAAGCTGAGCTTCTAAAGCATAAGAAATTGCCCAGCAGGGTTTCCAAATTCCAAAAGTTTAAGAAGCATTGATGCAGATGATGAAAGCTAGAAATCTGAATATTAATTTCATCTCTGTCATTTACTGTGCAATCTGAAATAACTAATTATTTCAGAGTTATTATCTTTCTGTTTTTTTTATATTTGTAAGTAAGCTAAGAAAAGGATTCCTTTGTCCTACTGTCTTACATTTAAAGTTTATTGACAATTAAGTAAATTATTGTGTACATTAAAAAATATTGACTAATAAATGCTTGTAAAGCATTTAGTAAATAGAAATCACTATGTAAACACATATGAAAATCATTATATAGAAGGAGAAAATGAAGATGTAAACATCATATGACAAGAAAAGGCAAGCAAAATTCTGAGGTGCTCTCATATTTCATAATTAACAAAAAGTATGTACTGGAAACTTTAATGCTTGCCTAAGCAAACATTAAACAACATTTTTAAGAGCCATTCATTTACATAACTCTTAGGTAGAGCATATTTAGCCTTCTAATGGATAATACTAATGTTAATGGCTATCATATTTTACATTTACATAATATATTTATTTTGCTGTGCTGGGAGTACTTTCATGACATTGATATCATTTTTCTTTTGATGATATTCTTGTGAAGTAACAGCACATGTAGCTCAGAAATAGATCTAAAATATAGACTAGAAAACAGTGGAGATAATCATAACAGGAGAAAAGTATTTACTAGCACACACAAAAAAGTGCTAACTTAATAGTTGTCTTACTTTAGAAACACATGAAGAGATGCACAGAAAATATTTTATAAATTTAAGATAGCAAGTATTTGTCTTATATTTCCTAACACTTATTTGACCTATGTGCTTAATTTTTGTTCATGCATCACTTGCCCTATTAAATATATATTTTCCATAAATAAATTGCTCTTATTTATGATAAATTGTATTTATCATTTTGCATTGTATGTCCTTATATACATTTCATATCACATTTACTGATATTTGAAAGTCTCATCTTTATAAATTGATCAAATTCATTATTAATTCTATTCAAGATTAATGTCTTAAATTTAAACTACGAATATTGAATATTTCTTTAATCTATAAGCACTTACCAAAAATGGAAAGAATAATAAGACATTCATATTAAAAAAACAAGGCAAAGATTTTTGTGGGTCATTATAGAATAGAAAAATGTAGCAGTAGGTGAAACAGGTGCTTCAAGCTTTCTAGACTCCAGAACTGTCTGCTGCATCCATACACTTTAAGAAGCAAAGAACTTGAACCAGATCCATTGTTTAACACCAGAAAGTGTAGGAAATTCCACTGTCTATAAAAATGACTTGATCAAAACTATGGAGAAACACTCTCAGGAGAGAGGTTTTAATAAAGCTTCTTACTCAGAAAAGCTGGATCAGTATTTTTCAAACAGCAAGCTGCAGCCCATTATTGGATTTGAAATCAATTTAGAATGGCATAATCAGTATTTTAAAAAATAAAACAGTATATAATAAGGAACATTAGAGTACATAACATGTAACCTTGCATATGTTTTGTTTTGTGGAGTTTATTTTCCTGATATGCACATATACACATATACAATTGTGCACCAGGTTAGAATGTAAATTGAATTTGTCTTGGTTTCTGTCAAAAAAACCTTGAAAGGTAGTGGACTTGAGTTAGTAGGAAAATATTCCAACAAGTCTGGAAAGCCCAACTTCCTTCTTAGTAGAGATATCTATGCTATCAAAATTATCATTAGAATTTTATTAGAATAAAATGTCATCCTAGTTGCCTTCATATACCAGGTTTTGGACTGCAGCCCTTAAGGACAGAACATTCACCATGAGAGTAGGATGGGGGTGTGTAGAAAAAGAGAACAAGAGGAAACAGATGAAAATAACAAATGTAAGACAAGCTCCCATTCACAATTCACCTATAAACTAAAATTCAAAATGCAAGAGAAAAAGCAAAGCTAAGAAGGATAAAGAATACCAGATGTAAACTTATCCCAACCGAATAAAAACAATAGAAAAGTAAGAAATTACCTAAAATAAGGATATTGTGAAAGAATGGTGTTCTGGGAACAGAGCAACCCATACAAAGCTCTCGGTTCTTCCAATCTGAACTCCAAGTTAACAGTCTCTGTGAGCCAGGAAGCATACAAAACAATGGTAATCTAAGTTGAAGAGAGGTGTTGGCTTCCAAAGGGTTTCCAGTAGAGATATCTAAGGAAGATTTGTTTCCTCCAGGTCTCCCCTCCCCCACTGCAGAGGGAGACTAGATGTCAGCTTAGTGAAATACAAGCCTGGGAGAAGATCAGAAAGTATCATACATCATATCCTAGGAAGATTTGGCACCTCAGAGGTGTTTGGAGTACTGAGGTGACATTAAATGATCTGCATTCCCTTGTATTCTACTCTAAGAAAGAGCTGGAAGGCTAGATGAGCCTTTTCTGCTACTGAAGCTTGAAAAGTATAAAACAAATTTGGAACAGGGATGCTTGCCTCAGGTACCTGCTACTGTGCTCTGGCTTATGACAGCAGATACTACTTTGCCTGCCATAATTTAATATATTTTAAGAACAAATCCTAACTCAAAAAGAAAGAGGGCTTAGCAATCACAGAGAAGAACAAAAAGGAAATTAGAGAGAGAGAGAGAGAGGAATATGACTGTGAAATAAAGCTACAGAGGGAGAGAAATAACATTTTCAGCAAAGGATAATAATATAAGCACTTTCCAGTGTTCAGGGAAAAAAAAATTCAGAAAAATAATAATAGTAGAGGAATTTAAAGAAGAAAACAGTCACTGCTGAGGCTTGGAAGAGCACAAGTGAAATTATCTTGAAATACATAGCAACATATAAAGACAACAGAATCAAAAGGCAAAAGATAACTTGAAAAGAGATTTAAAAATCTATTATATAAAATTGGGTATTCTAAGGCAAAAGAAAACAGACAAAAAAGAGGTAATATTTAACAAATGATAGAAAATATTTTTTTGAGTTGGAGAAAGAGCAAAGTGTGCAGATGGAAAAAAAAATAAACCAAGTTGCATGAGAAAACTCATTCACTCAAATACTGGTGAATTCTTGAACTCTTTGGATAAGCAAAAATTTCTTATGCATTCCCAGAAAAGAAAAAGAACGAGTTATCTTTTGGATTATAATAAAATTGGAATTAGACTTTTCATCTGTGCCACTGGAAAATAGATGGTGGAATGTCATCCCAAGAACACTAAAAGGAATGAACTGCAACACAAGAATCCTAGTCAAGACATCATCCTTTTGCTAGAGTAGAATAAAGACATTTGTTGGGGATACATAAGATTCAGAGAATAGATATCAATTATTTCTCACTAAGGAAATTACTGAGATGGCTATACAAAAGTCATTCACAATTCCATTCTTATTTTCCTACATGATACGTAAAGCCTGTAAAATTGAATTCACTAATTTCCTATGTAGATAATGGTGTACATACTACATAATTCTAGCCAATATTATTTAGCAGAAAACTGCTGTTGTCAACTATTCATTTCCCTCCTGTTTCATGCTTATAACATGAACTGAAAACCCTGGAAGTGAAGTGGTCATCTCAATACCAACTCTTTATTCTATGAATGACAGAGACAGATGATATTAAGATCCTGGTTTCCTGAGAGATCAAGATGGCAGAGGAGTAGGAAGCAGAGTTCACCTCCTTCCACAGAAACATTGAAAATACATCTACAAGTGGAACAATTCACACAGAACAGCTACTGAGCACCGACAGAAGACCTCAGACATCCGAAAAGACAAGAAAACGTCCATGTAACTGGGTAGGACTAAAGGAAAAAGAAAAAGAAGGAATCAGGATGGGGCCTGTGTCCCAGGGAGGGAACTGTGAAGAGGGAAAGTTTCAAGTACCTTGGGCAGTCTCCTCACCAGTGGGGAGATCAGCCTGGACAGAGGGGGAGCTTCAGAGCCTAAGAGAAGAGAGCAGCAACTGGTTTCTGGAAGGCAAAACAGAGAGTAACCTGCCCAGAGGGTTGGCACCACCACCCTGTGATCCCCAAACTGAGACATTCTTCTGTCAGTGAGGGTGGGGGGGTCAGACGCTGAAACTCAGACTCTGGAGCTCAGTCCCAGGAGAAGGACCAGGGGTAGGTGTGGAAACAGCCTGAAGCGGTCAGGCTGTGGCAACTGAGGATGTACTAGGAAGAAGCCTGGGCCTGCCAGAGAGGCAAGTCACCATTATTGGGAGGCACACGGGGAGAGAGGCGAGACCACCACAAGAGCTTCCTTCCCTGGGAGCACTCCCAGGCAACAGGACACTGCCTAAAGGAGCTTGAGGGGTGGGTGTGAGTCACAGCTGCCATCTTGAGCTCCAGAGGTGGGCATCGGCCACCTCTCTTCCAGACCTGTGGGTAGATGCCAGACCCCATCCCTGCTGACCCAGAATGGCGTGGACAGCTCCAGCCACTAGAAGAAACTCAGCCAGCAGGCCCCAGGACCTACCCATTTTGTCCCGGGAGGGTGAGGATAGCTTCAGTGACTAGGAAATCCATCAGTGGGTGCCAGAACCCACGCTGCTGTCCCAGGATTGCACAGATAGTTCCTCCACTAGGAATTCCCCCCCAGAGGAGTGGCTGAAACCACAGCTGAGCTCCAGGAGCTGTGTGACTAAGGAAGAAGAGCTGAAATCTCTCCTCATGGCTGCATGAAATGCAGAGTTACACCTCCACTGACAGCTTCCTAAATTCAGCACCTGTGAAATATCTGAAATGGCAACAAGTGCTCCTGCAGCTGAGACAGTTCTGGCTTTAGCATCTGTGGGGTTAATGGGCATGTACACACAAGGGTTGGGCCAGGTGCATGACTACTGCAGTCCTAGGACCTGACCTCAGTGGATCTGTGCCAGTGGCTGGGGAAAACAATGCGTGAGAGTCACTGGGGTCAATTGCCAGCATACCCAGAGTTAAGGTGGGCCTGAGAGCAGTGCCAACAACAGTGTACTTTGTGAGACCACACAACAGGCTAAAGGGAACACAACAAAGCACATTCACAGGTGAACAGCTCCAGAGGAGGAATACTCAGTGGCTTCTCTCTCAGTGGGATTGCTCCAATCCTGCCTACTTCACACCACACATCAGAATCTCAGCTAAGAAACAGATCTGGAGGCCTCTACTCCAACAACTAAGGAGCAGACCCCCACACCTGACAGGGCAGTGACAACCACAGAGCAAAGGGGAGGCCCTAATCAATATTTAGGGCAGGCTCAGGTCACCACAATACTAATCAAACCCTCTATCAAGGGGATAATGGCACAAGCCTCTGGACCAACCTCTCACCAGGGAGCAGACACCAGAAGCAAGAGGAACTACGATCCTGCAGCTTGCAGAAAGGAGACCACAAACACAGTATGTTAGACAGAATGAGACGACAAAGAAATATGTTGCAGCAAAGGAGCAAGTTAAAAACGTACAAGAACAACTAAATGAAGAGGAGATAGGCAATCTATCTGAAAAAGAATTAGAGTAATGATAGTAAAGTTGATCCAAGATTTCAGAGAAAGAATGGAGGTACGGATCAAGAAGATACAAGAAAAGTTCAACAAAGACCTGGAAGAACCAAAGAACAAACAAACAGAGATGAACAATAAAATAACTGAAATGAAAAATACACTAGAAAAAATCAGTAGCAGAATAACAGAGGTAGAAGAAAGGATAAGTGACCTGGAAGACAGAATGGTAGAAATCTCTGCCATGGAACAGAATAAGGAAAAAAGAATGAAAAGAAATGAGGACAGTCTCAGAGACCTCTGGGACAACATTAAAGGCACCAATATTATAATTATAGGGGTCCCAGAAGAAGAAGAAAAAGAGAAAAGGCCTGAGAAAATATTTGAAGAGATTATAGTCAAAAACTTCCCTAACATGGGAAAGGAAATAGTCACCCAAGTCAAGGAAGTGCAGAGAACCCATACAGGATAAACCAAAGAGGAACACACTGAGACACATATCAATCAAACTAAGAAAAATTAAATATAAAAAACCAAAATATTAAAAGCAGCAAGCGAAAAGCAGCAAATAACATACAAGGGAATCCCCATAAGTTTATCAGCTGATTTTTCAGCAGAAACTCTACAGGCCAGAAGGGAGTGGCATGATATATTTAAAGTGATGAAAGGGAAAACCTTAAAACCATGAATACTCTATCCAGCAAGGCTCTCATTCAGGTTAGACAGATAAATCAAAAGATTTACAAACAAGCAAAAGCTAAGAGAATTCAGCACCACCAAACCAGCATTACAACAAATGCTAAAGGAAATTCTCTAGGTGGGAAACCAAAGAGAAGAGAACAAAAAAGGAAGTGAAGAAAAAAGACTTTCAAAACAAACCTAAAACAATTAAGAAAATGGTAATAGGAATATACATATCAATAATTACCTTAAACGTAAATGGATTAAATGCTCCAACCAAAAGACACAGACTGGCTGAATGGATACAAAAATAAGACCCGTATATATGCTGTCTACAAGAGACCCACTTCGGACCTAGGGACACAAACAGACTGAAAGTGATGGAATGGAAAAAGATGTTCTATGCAAATTGAAATCAAAAGAAAGCTAGAGTAGCAATACTCATATAAGACAAAATAGACTTTAAAGACTGTTACAGGAGACAAGGAAGGATACTACATAATGATCAAGGGATCAATCTAAGAGAGATATAACAATTGTAAATATATATCCATCCAACATAGGAGCACCGCAATACCTAAGGCAAATGCTAACAGCCATGAAAGGGGAAATCGACAGTAACACAATAATAGTGGGAGACTTTAACACCCCACTTACACAAATGGACAGATCATCCAGACAGAAAATTAATAAGGAAACACAAACCTTAAATGACACATTAAACCAGACAGACTTAATTGATATTTGTAAGACATCCCATCTGAAAGCAGCAGAATACATTTTCTTCTCAAGTGCGCATGCAACACATTCTCCAGGATAGATCACATCTTGGGTCACAAATCAAGCCTCAGTAAATCTAAGAAAACTGAAATCATGTCAAACATCTTTTCCGACCACAATGCTATGAGATTAGAAATCAATTACAGGAAAAAAAAAAACTGTAAAAAACACAAACACATGGAGGCTATACAATATAACCAAGAGATCACTGAAGAAATCAAAGAGGAAATCAAAAAATACCTAGAAAAAAAATGACAACAAAAACACGACGACCCAAAACTGATGGGACTCAGCAAAAGCAGTTCTAAGAGGGAAGTTTAAAGCAACTTAATCTCACCTCAAGAAACAAGAGAAATCTCAAATAAACAATCTAACCTTACACCTAAAGCAACTAGAAAAAGAAGAACAAAGAAAACCCAAAGTTAGTAGAAGGAAAGAAATCATAAAGATCAGAGCAGAAATAAATGAAATAGAAACAAAGAAAGCAATAGCAAAGATCAATGAAACTAAAAGGTAGTTCTTTGAAAAGATTAAACAAAATTGATAAACATTTAGTAGATTCATGAAGAAAAAAAGGAGAGGACTCAAAGCAATAAAATTAGAAATGAAAACGGAGAAGTTGCAATGGACACTGCAGAAATACAAAGCATCATAAGAGACTACTGCAAGCAACTCTATGCCAGTAAAATGGACAACCTGGAGTTGAGGGTGTTGGGCAGGGGGTATCAAAGAGACACAAGAAAACTTTTGAGAGTAATGGATATATGTTTACTATCTTAATTTTGGATTCTGGTGATAGTTTCATGAGTGTATACCATTCAAAACATAACCATCTTATACTTTAAATATGTACCGTTTATCAATTATACCTTAATAATCTGTGAAGAAAAGACAAAAAAGACACAAATGATTTTTCCTGGATAAAAGAACCAACATGTTTTGACAGGTAATTTGATACTCTGAACACAATTCTTATATCAAAGTAGTTGTTACCAGAGGGGGAACCCCTTCCAGGGCCTCAGATTGGGCTCTTGTCTAACACTTCAAAATGAATTGTCTAAGGAGACAAAAGTACTGACAAAGCAAAATACTTTATTGGGAAGGGGTGCCCGGGTGGAGAGCAATAGGTTCAGGGAACGCAGGAGAACTGCTCTGCCACATGGCTCACAGTCTCAGGCTTTATGGTAATGGGGTTAGGTTTCTGGGTTGCTCTGGCCAATCATCTTGCTTGTGCCTGTATTTGGTCTGACTCAAGGTTCTTCCTGGTGGCACATGCATCTCCCAACCAAGATGGATTCCAGCATGAAGTTTTCTGGGATATTGGAAGAACATATTATGGGCTGATGTCTCCTCCCTCCTTTTGGTCCCTTTTGGATTCTCCCGGTTAGTTTTTGTCAGGAGTACTGTGTTCCTTATCAGAACCTCCTGTTGTGAGACAACTCATGTAAGCAGTTATTATCGTGCCTGGCCAAGGCAGGCGGTTTCAGTCAATGGTTGCCTAACATAATTATTTGAAGTCAATATTTATCACCATGTTGTTTCATAGTGATGAATGCCAAATGTAATGGTCAGATAGGAAAAATGTCTAGATAACCACTTAGTCCGAGCACATACATAGTCAAAGGTGGTTGCAGTTCAAATATGGCATTGTTATTGTCAACAGATAGTTATTGAGAATTAACTGCTCGTCTTGCAATAAATTTGAAACTAGAGATTATTTTCTATTACAATGATGCAATTCTTCCCTTAGTTTGAAACCTAAAAAATAACAAGAGCTACCTATTATGTTAGACTGTAACTAAAATGACAAAACATCTGAATCAAAAGGGAAAAAATATCTAGCTAATTAGGGATCTGGCCATGCAGATGAAACATCTGAATGTTTGAATGGTTTTTTTTTGTTGTTGTTCTATAGCTCCCTGTTATTCAATTCTGTTGAAAAGTTCAGTGTATCCAAGGTAGTAAGGAAATTAAAATAAGTACTTTGGATCTGCATACAGAAGAAACATTTGGGTCAATAATATTCTCATTGATTTTAAATGGCTTTACGTTATAATTTCTAAAGTTTTAATAAATTGGCAACTGACTGATCAATATGATTAAAGGAGTCTTTCATTTGGATAAATGAATCATTTGATCCAAGTTTAAGAAAAATCATGCCAAGAATTGCTTCTCAAACTCTAATGTTCATATGAATTAGCTAGATAGTTTGTTGAAATGCAGATTCTTATTTGGTAAGTCTGAAGTGGGGCTTGAAACACAACATTTTTAATCAGTTCCCAATTGGGTATATTAGTTTCCTATTGCTGCTATACCAAACTCCCACAAACATAATGGATTAAAACAATACACTTCTGGGTTAAAACAATATACTTCTATTTTACAGTTGTAGAGATCAGAAGTCCAAAATCAGTCTCAGAGAATTAAGAACAAAATTTTTGCAGGTCTGCATCCCTTCTGAAGGCTTTAGGGGTATATTTGTTCACTTACCTTTTTCAGCTTTTGTTTGTGTTCTTTCACTTTGCATCTTTCACCTTGCATCACATCTACCTCTGCTTCCATAGTCGTGTTCCCTTCTCTGACTCTTACAATCTTGCCTCCCACTTGTAAGGATCCCTGTGATTACTTTGGGCATACCAGGATAATCCAGGATGTTAATTTAGTATAATAACATTTGCAAAATCTCTTTTGCCATGTCATATATCTTACTCATGGATTCTGGGGATTATACTTGGATATCTTTGGAGCATAATTATTTGTCCTACAACCAGTTGATCCCGAGGCCACCAGTCCATAAGCAACACTTTGAGTAAAAAGTCTCTATAGTGAAATAGAGTCTAAAGATAATCACCTTGGTAGTTCTGCTAGACAGATAATTACATTATTTTTTGGTTCTGTTGTTTATTTAAATGTAGTAAAGAAACTGAGCTGAAACCAGGGGCCTTCTGTCCTGTCACCTGAATTTAAAATATATATATATATGTGTATATATATATATAATATATATTATATATGCACTTTATTTAAAGGATGATGGATTCAAAAAATATTTGATGGTGAGTAATTATATTCCTTGGATATCATGTTTCCAAACTAAGCAGTTTTAAAAGTCTTTCTGTGAAAAATATTTTTTGTGTACAAGAAAAGGAGTGAGAGAAGGATGTGAAGACAGAAAGAAAGGGATGGAAAGAGAGAAAGAGAGGGAGGGAGGGAGAGAGAGAACAAGAGAGCTTAAAGTATGCATACTGCAGTTTCACGCATAAGGAGCTTGGTAGTTACCACTCCATCTAAACAAGTAAAAAGCTAAACAGACTGTAAAATTAACACTTCCTGCATCCATAAAGAGGGGAAGACACAGGGCAAATTGCTGCCCCCGAGACTGGAGAGAGAGGCAGGTGAATACAGGTCATCAAGGCTTACCAGAGCAAGGACTCACAAGCAGAAACTGTTCTGGGAACCAGTGCTGGGGTAGGAAAGTCTGAAGTGTAATAGACAATTGCTGGAGGTTCAGTATGGACAACTCCGAGAGTTAAAATCACCAGGGGAAGTTTTTGGAAGCCTACAAAATACTGTGATATTTACCTCCAAGTGCTCCATCAGGTTCCCATAGCAAATATTGGAGAAAATCCCCTTGGGCCTCTGACAGGGGGAGGGAAAACAAACCATTTTAAAATATACTAGAGTATATTTTAAATAGACTGTTCTTTTCAACAATACCTGTTATCAGAAAAAAACTATTAACCAGAAGCTAACCTGGAGTATTATCAGAATCTAACTAAAGTGGGGAAGGGAAATATCCAACTCTAGTCAACTCTAGCCATCCTGTACCCCTAAAAGCGGGGGGGGGGGGAGGGGGGCGGGAGAAAAAAGATGAGACATACATGTAAAGTTTATAGTCCAGAAGCATAAGCTCACTAAATGATTGAGACATAATCATAAGACTATGGTACACTTCACCTCCCTGGCACCTCACCACCACATTACTAAAAGCCTTTTTTCAGCAGTTCCTTTTACCATTACATCATGTATGGCTACCAAGAAAAAGTTACAAGTCATACCAAAAGGCAAAAAAAACACAATTTTAAGCAACAAAGCAAGCATCAGAACCAAACAGGGTAGGAATTTTGGAATCATCAGACTAGTGATTTAAAACAAAGTGTATGATTACTATGTTAAGAATTCAAAGAATAAAGTAGACAACATGCAAAAGTAGATGACCAGTGTAAGCAGAGCGTTGAAAATCTTAAGAAAGAAGAAAAGTAAATGCTAGAGATAAAAAATGCTGCAACAGAAAAGCAGAATGCAGTTGATGGGCCTACTAATTGATTGGACATGGCTGAGGAAAGAAACTCTGAGCTATAGGGTATATCAATAGAATCTTAAAAATGTGTGGGATGCAACAAAAACAGTGCATAAAGGGAAATTTCTAGTATCAAATGCATATATTAGAAAAGAAGAAATCTCTAAAGAGAAGTGCAAATTAAATCTAAAGTAATCAGAGGACCGTTTAAAAAAAATCAAAATTAGGGCAGAAATCAATGAAAACTGAAAATAGGAAATCAATAGAGAAAATTAATTAAACCAGAAGTTAGTTCTCTGAAAAGATCAATAAAATCAACAAGTGTCAGAACCAGACTAGGCTAACTAAGAGGAAAAAAGAAGAGAGAGAGAGAGAGACAGAGACAAAGAGGAAGTAAATTATTAATTAGACCCCCTAGAAATTAAAAGGATAACAAAGTAATACTTTGAACAACTCTAAGCCCACAGATTTGATAACTTTGAAGAAATGGACCAATTCCTTGAAAGACACAATCTGTCAAAACTCACACATGAAGAAATAGATAATCTGAATAGGCCTATGTTTATTTAAAAAAAATGAATAAATAAGTAATAACTTCAAAAAAGCACCAGATCTAGATGGGTTCATTGGTGATTTTTACCAAACATTTAAGGAAGAGATAATACCACTTCTCTACACCCTCTTTCAGAAGATAAAAGCAGGGGGAATAATGCCTAATTTATTCTATGAGGCTAGCATTATCCGAATACTTAAGCCAGGCATTACAAGAAAACTACAGACCAATATCTCTCATGAACATAAATGCAAAAATCCTCAACAAAATATTACTAAGTTGAATCTAACAATGTATAAAAAGAATTATATACCATGACCAAGTGGAATTTATCCCTTAAAATGTTTAACCTTTGAAAATCAATTAACTTAATCCATTGCATGAATAGGCAGAAAAGAAATATCACATGATCATAACAGTAGATGTGGAAAAAACATTTGACAAAATGCAATTCCCATTCATGATTAAAAACTCTCAATAAACTAGAAATATAGGAGAACTTCCTCAACTTGATGAAGACTGTCTACAAAACCCCTACAGTAAACTTTATAATTACTGTTGAGAAATTTGAAGTTTTCCCACTAAAAACAGGTAGAAGTCAAGGAATCCACTCTCACCACTCCTTTTCAATATGGTACTGAAGTCTTTGATAATGCAGTAAGACAAGAAACAGAAATGAAAGGCATACAGAAGGGAAGGAAGATGTAAAGTGTCTTTGTTTACATATGATATCATTATCTTTGTAGAAAGTCCTAAAGAAATGACAAAAGAATTCCTGGAACTAATAAGCAATTATAGCCAGGTTTCAGGATACAAGATTAATATACAAAGCAGAAACTAACACACCATTGTAAAGCAATTATGCTCCAATAAAGATGTTAAAAAAGAAAGATTAATATACAAACGTCAATAGCTTTTCTATATACAAGCAATGAACAATTAGAATTTGATATTAAAAACAATAAAATTTACTTTAGCACCCCCCAAAATAAAATACTTAATTATAAATCTGATCAAGTATATGTGAGATCTATTTTAGAAAACCTACAAAACTCTGATGAATGAAATAAAAGAACTAAATAAATGGAAATATATTCCATGCTCATAAATGAGAAGACTAAATATTGTCAAGATATCAGTTTTTCCCAATTTGACCTATAAATTTAAATCAATCACAATAAAAATTCCATCAAGTTATTTATATGTATATTAAAAAATTAATTCTAAAGTTTGCAGCGACAGGAAAGACTCCCAAGACAGCCAACACAATATTGAAGAAGAAAAAGTTGAAGGACTGACACCACCTAAAGTAAAGACTTACAATAAAGTTACAGTAAACAAGATATTTTGGTGTTGTGGTGAAAGAATAGACAAATAGATCAATTGAACAGAATAAAGAGCCCAGAAAATGGTCTAAAAAATATAGGTAATTGATCTTTGACAAAGGAACAAAGGCAATACAATGGAGCAAAGACAGCCTCTTTAACAAGTAGTGCTGGAACAACTAGACATCCACATTAAAAAAAAATAATTTAGACACAGACTTAACACCCTTCACAAAAATTAATTCAAAATGGATCATAGACCTAAATTAAAATACAAAACTATAAAACTCCTAAATGGTAATATAGGAGAAAACTTAGATGTGCTTGGGTATGGTGATGCTTTTTTAGATGTAATACCAAAGGCATGATTCATAAAATAAATAATTAATAAGCTGGGCTAAATTAAAGTTAAAAACATCTGCTCTGTGAAAGACTATCAAGGGAATGAAAAGACTAGCCATATTGGGAGAAAATATTTACAAAAGATACATCTGATAAAGGACTGCTATTCAAAATATAAAAAGAACTCTTAAAACTCAACAATAAAAAAACAAAAAACCTAGTTAAAAAAAAAAAAAAAAAAGGACCAAAAACCTTAACAGACACCTGACCAGAGAAGATATACAGATGGCAAATAAGCATATGAAAAGATACTCCACATCATATGTCATCAGAGAAATGCACAATAAAATAATGATGAGATACCACTACACACTTACTAGAATGGCCAAAATCCAGAACACTGACAACACTAAATGCTGGTGAGGATGTGGAACAACAAGAACACTCATACATTGCTGGTGGGAGTGCAAAATGGTACAGTCACTTTGGGAGCCAGTTCAGCAGCTTCTTATAAAACTAAACATACTTTTATCATAAGATCCAGCAATAACACTCTTTGGTATTTACCCAAGGATTGAAAACTTATTTGAATACAAAAGCTTACACACAGATGTTTATAGCAGCTCTTTTCCTAATTGCCAAGGCTTGGAAGCCGCTGAGATATCCTTCAGTAGGTGAATGGAAAAATAAACTGTGATACATCCGGACAATGGAATATTATTCAGCTATAAAAATAAATAAGCTAGCAAGCCATGTAGAGACATGGAGGAACCTTAAATTTAAGTATATTCCTAAGTAAAAGAAGCCAATTCTAGAAGGCTACATAATGCATGATTCCAACTATATGACATTCTGTAAAAGGCAAAAATATGGAGATACTAAAAAGTTCAGTGGTTGCCAGGGATGTGTGGAATGGGGGAGAGATAATAGGCAGAGCACAGAGGAATTTTAAGGCCGTTAAAATACTCTGTACAATAAAATGATGGATATGTATTATACATTAGTCAAAACCCATAGAATCTACTACACCAGGAGTGAACCCTAAGATAAACTATGGCCTTTGCATGATTGTGATATGTCAATGTAGGTTCATCCTTGTTAAAAAATTCTGGTGAATGATGTTGATAATGAGGAGAGGCTATTAATGCAGTTTTCCCATCCTCTAGCCTCTTCTTTCCCACCTCCTCCTCTCATTTTTCCTCTCTTTCTTTCTCCTCCTCCTTCTTCTTCTCCTTCTCCTTTCCTTTCCTTTCTTTTCCTTCCATTCCTTTCCCTCTCTCTCTTCCTTTCTCTCTCTCTCTCTTTTTCAATTCTGTTTATTAGTGGCCACATGAATACCTAGCTTGTAGTAAATGCTCCATAGTTATCTAGCTTGCTAAGATCTAAATTGTGGGTGATTGTCGAACAATATTAAATCATGTTTATGCTTCAATTGTGATCATTATATAGTTTCTTTTTGATTAATTAATACTTAAATTTATGCTAATAAATTATGCTGTTGTCAACTTATATTTCACAGAAAATTTCTAATTTGACCTGCTGTATTATTATTATTATTTTCCTTTTTAACTGATATTTTACACAGAAATAAAATTATGCAACTTAAAGCACAGAGGGAAAGAAGACTGAAAAAGAGGAAATAAAAAAGCACAGCCTCAGTGAACTGAAAGAAAATATCATACTGTTTATATATATGTATATTTAGAATCCTAGGAAGAGAGAAGAGAAATAGAAACAAAATTTTTTAAAAATAATGACTAAAAACGTTCCAAGTTTGTTTGAAACTATACACCCACACATGCAAGAATCTCAAGGAATTCTTCTGTTTTCTCTACTGAATATATTCCAGTTTACTGAGGTCTCTTCTTTCTGGCCATTGGGAACTTACTTGAATGATTCAAGGCCCTGTTGAGCTCTTTTTGTTTGACCTCCTAAATTTTTATTCAGTGTGTATGTAGACTGATATTCAACCAAATACTCTAGGGGAACATTAAGCAGATTTCTAGCATTCTTTCTCTGTCTTGGTATGATCCTTGGTAGTCTGACCAGCAAAATCTAGATACCTCCTTTTTTCCAAACTCTAATCTGTGTCTCCTCAACCCACCCAAATTGCCATGTTTTGTTGGGTTATCTTCCCTTCGCTGTGGTCCAGAAATTGCCTTTAGGAAGAAAGCTGAGGATATTGTAGAGCTTTCCACCTTAGTTTCCTTTGTTTCAGGAATCAGAGTCCTGTTCTGCCTTTGTCTAATATTTGAAAACACTTGTTTTATATATCTTGTCCATTTGTTTATAATGGGAGGTAATTCTGGACTATATTACTTCTTCACGGGTGGAAGAGGTATTTCAAATGCAATTTTTAAATAAATTAGGTTTTTTTTTAAAGAAAGAATTAATCTTTATAGATAAAATAAATCTAATGAAGAAATCATAA
Organism: Eschrichtius robustus; assembly: GCF_028021215.1. Taxonomy (NCBI): domain Eukaryota; kingdom Metazoa; phylum Chordata; class Mammalia; order Artiodactyla; family Eschrichtiidae; genus Eschrichtius; species Eschrichtius robustus. The sequence continues at coordinate 63,801,269 of NC_090826.1, forward strand.
TTTCTAACTACTGTAGATTTCATCATATATTACACTTAATAAGTAACCAGGGGGGTTTTGTTTTGCTTTTTAAAAATAACAGATTTTCTCTCTCAGTTTATTTCAAGAGACTGATTAAACATTAATTGGAGGAATACATTTTCTTCAATATATCAATAAAACAATTAAATGGCAATTAACTTTGTAAACACATCTTCTGCTAACACTGAACACATGTAATCATGTGGATCCATTTATGCATACCTTCTGAAGCCAAAATACAAGAATAACAATACTGGACACAAAACTGAGATATAATGAAGGCTTCAAATTTTACCATTTTAACTTTTAATTTTAATTGTAAATAATAATAAGGGAAGTTAAAATGTAAGTAATTTGGGCTTCCCTGGTGGCGCAGTGTTTGAGAATCTGCCTGCCAGTGCAGGGGACGCGGGTTCGAGCCCTGGTCTGGGAAGATCCCACATGCCGCGGAGCGACTCGGCCCGTGAGCCACAATTACTGAGCCTGCGCGTCTGGAGCCTGTGCTCGGCAACGAGAGGCCGCGATAGTGAGAGGCCCGCGCACCGCGATGAAGAGTGGCCCCCGCACCGCGATGAAGAGTGGCCCCCGCTTGCCGCAACTGGAGAAAGCCCTCGCACAGAAAACGAAGACCCAACAAAGCCATACATACATACATACATACATAAATAAAAAGAATGTAAGCAGACAAGAATAGCATTAAAAAAAAAAAAAGTAAGTAATTTTACATGGCATCTGCATCACCTATTATCACCAATTAAGAGATTTATTTTACAGAATTCTGGAAAATGTGCCTGATATATACAAAATAGCATATGATGATATGTCTTTTTTCCTTAAAATATGGTTGAACGATAAAACATTGTGCAGGAATCCTCAAATCCACCCAGCAACTGGACGTTGCAAATATCAGTGCTGTTATGTTGTTATTTGAAAAAAATCCTGGAAAGATTTTAAGGAGACACAATTACTGCAGGTTTAGAGTAGAATTACCATTGATCTCTGCGAATGGTCAATTATAATTTTGTCCCTTCTTTCATACTTTCAAGGTATTGCTGGATGGCTCATTCCACTGATACGTTATCAACTATGGAGCTAGAAACGTGAAGAGGACTCAAAAGTCTCAAAAATGGATTAGATGCAGGAGCTGTGAAGGAGGGAAGAAAAGCATAATGAAGGTAAGTAACATTTCTTACAAAATGTCAACTCTTTGAAAATTAATGCTATTATCTATACCCATATTTTGAAGCAAGAAGATATTATAGTATCTACTAGACTAGCCATGTCATAGGCGCCATTGTAAGTGCCATATATATATATATATATATATATATATAAAACAATTCATATGTTCTTTGCAACAACACTACTAGCAAGATATTATCTCCTCTTTACATTTGAGGGAACTGAAGAACTGAGATGTTAAGTAACTTGCAAAACATCTCACAGCTAGCTGGTAAGTTCTGGAGCTATAGATAGAACAGTACAACTTAGCAGCTATCTCTACTGAAACCACAAGGCGGTGTTACTAAACATTGTTACAACTCAGGGCTCTTAAACCTGCTCTGTCCTGCTCTCTCCAATAACAGAGAGGGACATATATAAGCTACAGAGAGTATTTTAAGACTGCTCCTACCAGCATTCTCAGAGGAGTATTGCAAAGTCCTGGACACAGATGAATGCCACTCCACCTAAAAGTTAACTGTTGAGATCCTGGATCCAAGGTCATATGCTGGAGCCTCCATTGAACCTGATTTCTTGGACCTCATATGCTAAGCCTTATGTGTTCTTCTTCCTTGCATTGTACCATCCCAGGTTTCTTCCTTGTACCTCAGAGACCCTATTTTTATTTTCTTTTACAATAGAAATATGTGCCTTAAAAACCAGAGTCTCAAACATTGGTAACTGAAAAATAGATTTGGTTCTAGTGTGCTGAATTTTCAAACACTTCTTTGAGGTAAGGAAAGAGCTATGATGCAACTGATATTAGGAGTGAAGGGTGTACAAAAAGTCTTCCCTCCTAAATGAACTTGAATCTTCAATTTTAAGGTCTATTATGGCAAGAACACTGACTGCTCTGTTCACTAATGCATCCCTTGTTCCTAGAAATTCCTGTCATGTAATGGTCACTCAATAAACATTTGCTGAATTTTGAATGAATGAACACTGTAGGTAAATTAAAGGTAGAACGAGAACACAGATAAATTTCAATAGTAAAACAAATTGAATGTTAATTCCCTGGCTATAAAAATCTGAATTTATGTATACAGAACTCTTTTTACCCCTTTCCTTATTCAAACACTTTCAAAAGCAAATTGATTCCTTGGCCCACCTTCTGAATCCATTATTTTGTGTAGAACACTCATATGCAATTGATTTTTCTTCCACTGTAGCATTAAGACAGTGATTATGGAAATATGGAAGAAAAATCAACCATTTGTTTTATACAAACTTTGAAAAAATAAAATCAGAAAAGCTATGTAGCATCACAACTACAGTTTTCAGTGAGAAATGAGAACCTCTGGAAGAAAACTAAAGTATAACATGACCAAACCTCCCTTAACAAACCAGTTATAACATTAGCAAAACTCTTTGAAGATTTAGCTAATATCTAGTTTCCAGGCTATCTCCCTTACAGTTGTACAGTCAGTTAACTGAAGAATAGCTATTAAATTTGTTGTATCTAAAGTCAGATGATGCAAAATTTTTGCTCTCAGCTGAACTGTGTCCACCTTTAAACACTGAAGAAGCTTATGGCAGCCTGGTTGCTGGACTTCAAGAATACACATTCACTAAAATAAGGAATATAGATTACAGTATCCTGATAGGAATAATCCATCATATTTTACTTCAATGACATTTTGAGACCTGCAGTTTGACATTCTCTCATAGCTTTTATTCCCAAGCCTATAAAATTACTATACTTTTAGAATGCTATCTGTATTTTAAACACTGTGCTCTTTGAAAGACATATGGCTAAAATGTTCCTTATATTTTTCTCTTAAGGAGATTTTATTTTACACTCGAACTTATGTGCTAGCTCTGACAATTTTTGAAAAACTGCAAGCCTCTACAATACAGAGAAACACAAAATAAGAAGGAGGTAAAACTCATTTGCTCCTCTTTAAAAAACACACATTTCTCACTAGAAAGCAGGATGACTAAAGCTTAAATGTAAAAGTTATATAAGAAAGATAATTTGGTCAATGACTTGACATGCTCCTCTCCTACAGAGGGTGCTCTTTTGGGAAGACTGTCATTTTGGCAACATTAAGTCTGCATTTGTAGATAATGTAACAGTATCTAGTTGACCTATTGGAACTGAGATGATTCACAGATAATTTTCTATAACCAGATTATTAGCTTTTAACAATTATCAGGGAACATGGAGGTAGAAAAGAGAATTGAGGATGTACACATAAATAGGGTTCCTGTTTTACTAAGAGGAGGTTAGGACCATTAAAAATGGGCTACGTGGAGATAACCATGCAATTAACTACACTACAGAACTCCTACCTTAACGCTTGTCTCCTCCTTTGTCACACTACATGAAAAACATTGCTAGGAAGTCACGGGAATGGTGTTGGATTAAGATACATGGATTTAGTAGTGCTCCAATAATAATATGACTATATTTCCTTACAGAAAAAATGCTAAGTATGGACATGAGAAAATTTTAACAACTCAGGCATTTAACTATATGGCAAGAGCGCATATTAAAGACACAACTAGAATAAGGATATACAAGAATTCCCTAAGGGCTATTATTCATTACATCCAAGTTTTTGTTTGAAAAGTATTTAGACGTCAAAGGACAAAGTTTATCAGAATCACTAGAATATTTTAAAGTGTCTTAGTTTAGGCTTATTAGGTAAAGTTTAGGTATGATAGCTAAAGTAAAAGTAATTTGTTTTCTGGTGGTTAGTAAACTGTGTATTCTCTTAGAGTTGAAATTATTTTAGAAGATTCTAGGAGACGTACAGGCGTCAAATACTCATAGCATGATCTCTGTATTTGTACCCACTGAGAAGTTAAATGTAAGAAATGCTTCATTTGAGTGTCCTTGTAGTCACTGTATTAGTTTGCAATCTTTCAATTTGCAGTTATTTGAGATGTATCAAGTGTGATGGGTTCTATTCACTAAGCTGTCCTTCTTAATGGTTGCTTCTCATATGGTCAAGGGCATACTAAACATGTTCTTGGAATGATTCCCTCTTTCAATCACTGTGCCAATAATCACTTAGAATACAAGTGGATTCTTTTTATTTAGAACAACCAGGTGGCTGAAGAGAGTCAGTTAATAAGCAATCAGCAAAATCAAAAGCAATAATGAAGCCCTTCAAGGTTTTGTGCTATACTGCCTGATACATAATCTCTATTTTGTGAGTAAATATATGGTATGCCTAGCAGTTGAATGAGTTTGCTGATGCCACATTCCACTCTTTGTGAGTTTATTCAGCTTTGAAGATCTCACTGCCAGGAGAGATCTAACATCTGTTTGAAGGCACTACCTTCTGTTGTAGAAGACTCACTGTTGCAAAGTTGGGTTTTCTACAGATACTACACTTTTCAGTAGTGCCTGTTAATATATCTTTTATCTGTACAAAGAAGTAAGAAACTGTAACCCAAAAAGTGAATTCAATCCATTCACCTAATTTGGCAAAAAATATACATTCCGTAGTTAGAGGAATTATATCTGAAAGCTGTGCTGGGACCTTTGGATGTTAAAAGATTTTTCATGCTCATAACAATCTAGTTTGAGTGGGTAAAAAAAAGACTTCATCATGTTCTATATTACTTTTACATAGATTGGAATGTTACTTTTCTGATTGCATAAGTCAATATTTCTTTTTTTTCCCTTAATATTGTTCTTTTGGGTATGCCAGATCCAGGGTCAATGTGAATAAAATTCAAAGTTTAAATCAGAAAGGATCTTCAAAAGACTTGAGGTAGTCTCCATTTCTCTACTGTATTTTAGATACATTTAGTTTGATTAGGTTATGATTGTATTCCAGATTGAATACAATTTCATATTTAATGGAAAAGATATAGGAACCTATGAGGCCCAGATGACATTGTGAATAAGAAAAGTTTGTTGTCTCAGCTGCTTTACCTTATTTCAGTCCTTTATCTCATTAAGTGCCCACTACTTACTCAATATAGAGAATCAATCGATGTTCCCATTTTGCTCCTGTAATTTCAGAATTCCAAACTTCTTGATTACTGTTAGCTTTATTTCATAAGGAACCCCTTAATATATGTAATATTCTTATTATCATTTCAATATTATAGTGTATGTATGTGTATTCATTTTCCCTGGAAAATATGTCAGAATTTCATCTCATATGAATGCATTTACTCCCTCATGATGTCAAAGAATCAGGATCTTAGAAGTTAAAAACAGAAGGAGGGCAAGACAACATTGTGTAGGTGCATAAAAACATTCCCTGTTTCCTAGGAAACTTTATGGAGTGGGGTGAGAGATGAGCCTTCTACTCTTCGCATTTTCTGAATATGCCATGTGATACCATATATTATGAAAACACCCAAAATATCCTCTATATTCTCACAACTCCTACTCCATGTTTTATATTTGATAAATTCTAGATTGGGCTACTCAGTGTGTTAGTTTTATGTTCATCCACAAATGGTAAACCCATCAGTTTTTCATTTATTTATTTATTTTTAGCTATAAGGCTCACTCCATTTAACCTTTTGCTATAACATCCTCAAAAGCAAGTATTTTTGTATTTTTTATTTTCTAACTGTGTATCAATATTTAGACAGAACTTTAAGTTAGACAAACAAATTTGATTCTGCGGATTATGTTTAAATGCCAATTCTCTGCTCTACTTCCATTATGGACCATTTAAATTCCAAGAAATATTAAGACAGATAGAAAATTCTGATCTTAAATATTTTTGTCCTATAATATTTAAAATACCTTTGGATCAGAAATTGTAATGTGTGTGCCAAGGAACTTCTGTTCTTTGGAAAATGGATAGATAGATAGATAGATAAATAGAGATAGAGATATTATGAAAAATGAAAGTTGAATAAATTTGAACAACATTTTGTTAACAAAGTCAAATGGATTTCTTTACTAAATGGCTTATCAGGATCTTTAATACATTTTTCAGACTTGCAAATTTCCAAGATAGAGAAATAGTATGAAGCAAATCTCAAATAACCAGGAAAAAAATTTGAAACATCTTTTATGTTTTCTGTATCTCTTATAGAATTCATTCTGATAATATGGTCTTTGATAGAACAGATACAGAAAAGGAAATTCTCATGTACAAGGATTTTGGGTCAAAATTTGCATTTTCATATAAATAATTCATCGTCTATATTGATAAACTCATTTTAGTTAACATATATTTAAGTACCAATAATATTTCAAGCAGTTATCAAATAATTTGAATGATAAATATCTCAAGTTCTTTAGTACAATTATCTTGTTCTTAGAGTCATGTTTTTGTCTTTCTGACAAACTCTTATACAAAAAAGTTTCCTTAACCTGGTTATATTCAGGTAAAAAGAAGTACCTCTGTATTAGTCACTAGTGTTCCAAGACAACTGAAAAAAATGTGGTGTAGGGAATAGATATAAAGTTAATCCAATCTGGAAGTTCCAGATTTGGTTTACAAGTATCCTAGCGGCAGCGATTTATTTCTGTACATTGCAATGTCAGAACAATGACAGAGCTAGTCCAGAGTGATGGCATTGAAGATTGACATCATTATTTTCTATTGCTTACAACTCATGGAAACTGGCAATTTTGTTGTCAGAACTGGAACAGTGATATAACTCAGGAGGAGAAATTTGATTAGTTCCATGTGATAAAGTTACTAGAGGGGTGAGGAGAGACTGGAAAAATTAAGATATTTTACTCTTAACTAAGCACATTTAAGAACAAGTAATCCCTGAGCTGGCATCATGTATGTTTTAGGACTCAAAACCGTGTGTAGAAATGACATGCACTTTTCTAAACTTCAAAATATTTGAAAATAAAACACTCAACTACTTGAAGATTTCAAGAAAGAATACAGAAAAATGAGAGAACTTGTCTATATGAATCCATAATGATGTGGCAATAATAGTCACATAAAAGTCATAATGAAAGGAGATAATTTGATTCAATACTTTACTTATGTTACTGAAAAAAAAAACCCACAAACAAAAACAGCAAAACAAAAACAAAACAAAACAAACAAGTAAAACAAACCAGAAACTAATTGAACAGGTCCACATGTTTCTACAAACAAATCCACCATCCCATCTACAGATCTGAACCCACATTCTCTGCCTTTCCTCATAATTCAATGAAGGAACTAGTCCCCTCATTTCTAAGATCAAACCCTCTATGTGTGTAGAGATTCTATTTCCTGTCACTTCTTTGGAGAAACTCCTCATTTCCTTTCTCTTCCCTACATCAGTAACTTTCTCCCTTTCTACTACATTATCATCAGCAGCATAAGGGCATGAGAACCTATCTTCCATATCAAATTTAAAAAAAAAATCCCTTGATCTCACCCCTATAATCTCTATCTTACCCATTTTGCTCAATTTTACAATAGAAAAAGAAATCTTCAAAAGTGTTGAGTATGTCTGTCTTCTCCTGGGTGTCTTCTTGAATTAACACTTAACCAGACTTTTGTTTCCAACATTCCACAAACCTACTTTTGTTGAAAGTCACCACTGGTCACCTCATTGTTATTCTAACATCAGCACTTAGATTTCACCTCACTGGAGTTCTGACAAGATTTGAAATAGCTAATCATTCTCTCTTCTCTGAAACAATTCCACTAATTGGCTTTCATCCCATTCTCTGTGTTCTTATCTCAGGTTGATTTATCTCTTTGCTGGATATCTCTCATTTTTCTCATGTGTAAAATTTGGAGTTCTCTACAGCACAATACTCAGGTCTATACTCCTCTTTGTTCTTAATCATTCTCCTAGATAATTTCATTCAGTATTATAGCTTTACAGAAATCTTTATACAGATTATTCCCAAATAATGTCTTTAGTTCTGACTTTAGATACAAAATCCAAACACCTTCATAAATAAATTGATAAATGGACTTTATCAAAATTTAAAACTTTTGCTCTGTGATAGCACTTTTAGAAGAATGAAAAGACAAGCCACAAATTGGGAGGTGTTTCAAAATCACACATCTGACGATGAATTTGTATCCTAAATATATAAAGAACTCTCAAATAAAACTCAATACTAGAAAACAAACAAACAAAACAATAAAAGGTAGGCAAAAGATATAAGCATATATTTCACCAAAGAAGCTGGATGGATAATAAGCACACAAAAAGGCACTCAATTTCATTAGTCATTAAGGAAAAGCATACTAAAATCATTGAGATACTACTACACACCTATTACAATGATAACAAAAAATTAAAATAAAAAAAATTGGCATTACCAAATGATGGCAAGATTCTTGAACAACTAGAACCCTTACCTCTTGCTGATGGGAATGTGAAATGGTACAGCTCTTTTGAAAAGTTGTCAATTTCTTATAAAGTTAAAAGTATGCTTATAACCCAGCAACCTCACTCCTTGGTTATTTAACTATGAAAAATAAGAATTTTTGTTCACACAGAATCCTGTAAATGAATACTTATAGCAGGTTTATTCATAATCACAAAAAATTGGAAAGAGCCTAGATGTCTATAAGCAAACTGGTATAGCCATAAACCTCTATACTTCCATGCCTCAGGCTAAAATCCCTGGAGCCTTTGTTGACACCTGCTTTTCTTGGACACTGTGCTTTCAACTCCTACAACAGATACTGTTGTTTTACTTTCAAAATATTAATACATCCAGGTCCTTCTCATCATCTCTAATCTATGCCACCACCATCTCTTACCTGGACTATAGCAATGATCCCATCTTGAACATTTGTGGGCTCAGAGTAAGTGAGAGTACAAGAAGCCCATATAACATATATCTAAGTATATTAAAAAGTTCTTAAAAAGTTTAAATAAAATATGGCAGCTAAGGAAAAAACAAGTTGTTGCCCTTTGCCCCTGGCTTCCAGTTCTTAGGCCTGCCTTCATTTCTTCTTACCCGCCCCTCACCCTGCAGTATCCTATACATGAGGGCTCTCATACAAATACATTGACAATCAAGCTTGCATATTCAAATTTAATCTACAACTTCTAAAAACAATTGTTTCTTAGGCATCCCTCAGACTTGGGGTGCATATACCCAGGAATGCTGTCTGGTGCAAAATTAAAATACAGAACACCTCATTCAAAAAGTGGGAAAAAAATGAGATACTGTTAAAGTTACTAAATATAAAGGTTTTTTTTTTTTTTTTTTTTTTTTTCTGCAGTCTCTCTCCGGTTGTGGTGTTTTATTTGCTATTTAATATCATTCTAAATAAAGAAAAATTAATGTTGTATATCAGCATAGATTTTACCATTCATCTTATATTATGCAATGCCAGTTTTAAATGCAGATACAAGAACATTTAACTCATATGCAGAATCATCGGAATTACACAGCTCTTATTTTAGCTTGTATATACATATGCATTTTGTTCTTCCCAAAAGAGTGAAAATGCTGCATGTACCAACTCAGCTGTTTTTCTCTCACTTCCTGACATGTGCACATTCTACCAATACTTTCTACCTTCAGCTACTGATAAGTAAGAGAAGACTGAAAGGAAAAATGAACTATAGGTTGCCCTTTCTTTCTATTCTCCTCTATGTTACCATTTTTCCATGTAAGTTGTTGGCTAATACAGAAAATAACAGGAGTAATAAAGGAAATAATAAAGGTCCCTGGTTGTTCCATTTCTTAGAATACCATTTCCTTCTTTCCACAAGCAAAGTTCTGATTCAAACTGAGAACATGATCTCTGTGGCCGTCAACATCCACCCCACTTCCTCAGTCATAAGTGTAAGATACTCTTTATTCTCACTTTGCAACTTGTTGAATTCGCAAACATCATGGGCCTACTGGAATTGTGTGTTCCTGAAGCGTCATGAACTCTACAGATGAATAAGTTACAAGGAATGCCTTACATGCAGTTTGCATGTATCTCTTCTGCTTATACACAAGCTCCATTATCCCATTGGACTTCACTTACAAAGCACAAGTACAGAGGTAAAATTATTAAGAATTTCAAAACGGTGACAGCAATAAATTAATCCAAATGAGGGACCTTCTAGGTATGGGGCCTTATACAACCACACAGGTTGTACACCCATGAAGCCAGCCTTGTCTATAGCAGTGGTGTGTTCTGCCCTTGGAAAGACAAACAGGGAAAATTGTCATGACAATTCAAGATTTCCAGGGTTCCAAATGTTCAGAGAATGGGAAGGGGAGACTTGTGCTCTGCTGTGGGAGCTGGGGACATTGCCTTTGCTCCATGGATTCTTCAATGAGAAAAGGACAAGAATAATGCACAAGGCAGGAGTTCCTCTTCCAGTTTAAGGACAACAGGTTTCTGTTTCTAACACTTTGTTGGGGAAGATCATCGAGAAAATGTGAGAGCCCATTGATCCAAGAGCAAGATCCAAGCAACGAGCCTCTCCACTCCCTCCCTTAACTTTGGAATGTATATTCTGCCTGCCTTCCTCATTCCCAGAAGCTGCCCCAAGGATAGAACTTTGAGATAGCAATGTGATGTTGAGACTCTCTGGATAGTATATATGACTGAACCCAGTTAAGGCACCTATATAAACTTTTAAGACTTGGTAGGTGGGTGCAGAAATCTGTTCATCTTGTGGCTGCCCATGACAAGCCTCATAAGTTCCCTTGCTTACTAAACCTGCCATCTACCACTGTGGAGTGGTCTGCCTCTTTCTTCAGTCTTTCCCTATCCTCTATATGGGACCAGTTTGCAAACCAAAACCCTACTATATTTTATCCACGTATCATCAAAAGTAATCCTTTTTAAATATATGTCTGATCATGACATTCCTCTAGACAAAATCATCAATCGCATTGTCACAATCAAGACTAGAGTCCTTATAATGGTCTACATTTCCCTTGATGACCAACTGACAATATTTCTTACCATTTTCTATTCTTTAACCCCACTCCAGTTACACCATCCTCTTTCGAGTTCCTTGAATGCATACCTAAACTACTGTTAGCTCTGTCTTCATTGTTAGTGACAGCAATCTTCTTGGTCTCTTCAGGTCACAATTGCTTTCCAATCATCTAATATCGATATTGCAAAGTGATCTTAAAATGACAAATCTGGGAGTTCCCTGGCAGTCCAACGGTTAGGACTTGTCTCTTTCATTGCCATGGCCCCAAGTTCAATCTTTGGTCGAGAAAATATGATCCCGCAAGGCTTGCGGGGCAGCCAAAAAAAAAAAAAAAGGACAAATCTGAGGTCATCTGACTGCTCTGATATTTTCAATGACTTTCCATTACCTGTAGGATAAAGTCCAAATTTCCTTACAAGAGAAATAAATAATCCATTCATAATAGTTGAGTATTTGGCACATATTAAGTGTTAAATTAATAAAAGTTATTTTTATTGAGGAAACATCTACTGATGAATTCAGCACCCTCTTCTATAGGACATGGTATAATTTTCATCTTTCTATTGTAATAAATTAATGGACTTTACCCCAAGTAATACTGCCTTTCTTATATCCTTTTCTTCTGATCCTTCTTCCCCTCCTTCTTCTCTTTCTCTTTGATTTCCCTGTCTCTCACACCTTCTTGCTCATTCTCTCTCTCCCATCCCTACTCACTTAGTGGCATTTGCACAATAACTGTTTAATAAGGAAATTGTTGCAGATCTAAGAGAAAGCTCTTTTAAAGAGTAATAAATGTTAAGCATTAATAATACCATATTGAAACTGAAAGGGCTGATAATCAGCAATGCAGATTAGTAAAGACCTACAGCCTCTGGGTGTGAAAGAAATTGAGTTCAGTGTAAAATCAATCAGATGGTAAGTAGGTTGCCACTAATAATGACAGAAATACTAAGCTCCAGGTTTAAATTCATAACGTTTTGGACTCGATACTTTCTGCTGCCGAATACTTTGGCTTTTGCTAGCATAAGTGGGCATTAATGACATATTAGTTGGGGTAACTACAATTTATGCAGCATTCTCACTAGATAATATATTTCTCTCTATATTATTTTATCATCTTCCACATATCTCAAAGTTTATCTAACTAAGATATTAACCTGAATGCATTTTGTAATATTCGAAAATCATTCCTGTGTAGCAGAGCTGAAATACCCCCTTTCTCTTGGAGTCCATGGTAGACAAATTCCAAATCACTTAACTTTTTACGATAACATCAGAAAAGAATTATCTCAATTACAAGTTTTTAAAGTGTCAATTTTATGAGACTAATTGAGATTCATTTTGATAAATATCTTTTGATGAGAAATAGATTGTCCTCTACTATGTATTAAAGAACAGCTTGTTTCCTGTGGATTAAATTTTTATGGTAAAATGCAAATAACTTTCCATTTCTTATAATTTATGATATTATCACTGTATCCTGTTACACAAAATGACAATGAGCAAAACACTCCTGCTGCTACAATCTGTGCTGAAAAACTTCCTCAAAATATATTGTCTCCAGTTCTATCAGTAGATATAGCTGTAAGAGGTAGGAATTTTCTCACAGTATTTAGTGGATGATGCTAATACTTGGTCTTAATAGGCATTAAATATACAACATGTATTTGCTCAGCTGAAATTATAAATAGCCAAAGCTCTCTGAATAAGATTCATATGCTTTTAAGATTCATTTCTGCTTGTGAGTGTTTTCTGTTTATTATTATTAACATTTATTTCTCATTTATATACAAATAAATTCAATAGGAATTGCTATACTTTACAATCAAAATGATACATAATCCAAGTCTAAGTATGAATGTGTGTAGGCTCCTAACAACCACTTTATGATTTGGAGAACTATATGTAATTGGAAGAATAGAAGTTTTAAGGAATGCAAATAACTCATAAGCTCAGTGTATCTTCAGACTTGAGGATGCCATGACACACTGAGTAATTTACATCTGGCTTTGAAACTGGGACCATGCACTTAGAAATATTTTAATGGAAACAAGAATTTCTTCTTCCTGAAAATCTAGATTGTTAGATTGAGGGAATATAACATGGCTTACAGTTCTAGCTCTGGAGACAGATTGCTTATATTCAAAGTTGTCCTTTTCCAATTATATGATCACAGGTCTCAATTTCATTATGTGTAAGATAGGGAAGACAGGTATCTTGAGGAGATTAAATGAGAGAACACTATATATCTGAAACTGATAATTCTTGACATTTCATAAATGCTCAATAAATATTAGTTATTGCCATATTAAATTGATTCTAAGGTGCATTTTTTCTTACATTTTAGTATGCGTCTCTGAAATAGGATGCATACTGCAGTCTATAGTTTCTCACAATTACAGTAGGCCAAAATGCAGTCATAACGTCAAGTTTATCAAGGCAATCCAGTGGTTAGGACTCAGTGCTTTCACTGCTGAGCCTGGGTTCCATCTCTCTGGCTGGGAAACTAAGATCCTGCAAGCCTTGTGGTGCAGTCAAAAAAAAAAAAAAAAAAGATATAAACATCAACAGAACTAACATCAACACTTAAAGATTGGAGACATATCTCTTCTTTTTTTAAGGTCTTAATTTCTCACAGAAATTTATTTTTAATTTAGAGTCTTACACAATTTTTGATATGACTATTTCAAATTATTTTATGTTTTTAGATGGTATTATAAGTGGTGTTTTATTTTCCAATTTTTTATTGCATATATATATAATTGATATATATATAATTGATTTTCATGTTGACCTTATATCTTGTGACATTACAAAATTTACTTGTTGGTTCTAGTAGTTTTATTTTGTAGATTATGTAAGATTTTCTCTGCACCTATTCATGTAGTCTGCAAATAAAGACAGTTCTACTTTTTTCCTCCAATTTTTTTTTGTACACATTGCCTTACTGCGATCTTAAAAGCATCATGTACAATGATAAATAAATATCATTTCTGTGCTCCTAATTTTAGAGGAAAAAGTCTTCAGTCTCTCACCATTAAGTAAAATATTAGCTATAAGTTTCTCATAGATCTTTTTTATCAGGTTGATGAAATTTATTTCTAATTTTAGTTAGATAAAATTTTTTTATCATTATGGGTATTGAATTTTGTCAAATACATTTTTTACATGAGATTGTCATATAATTTCTTTTTTAATCTGTTGATATAATAAATTACATTGATTGGTTTACAAATATCAAACCAACTTTGCATCATTGAGATAAATCTCAGTCATGATCATTGTGTAATATCTTCTTTATATATACATAGTTATACTTAATCTGCTAATATTTGGTTAAGGGTTTCTAACATTGGTATTTATGAGGGATATTAGTTCTCAGTTTTTATACCTTGCAATGTCTTTTTCTGGTTTTGGTATCATGGTAATGGAAGCCCTATGTACTCAACTGGGCAGTATTTCCATTTTCTCCTTCTCTGTTTTCTGAAATAGTTTATGTAATATAAACTATACTAAATACCAGTTTAGTCCCTTGGACCTAGATTTTTCTCTTCTGGAAATGTTTTTGGTTAAAAATTTATTTTACAAACTCAATATTTTTAATAACTAGAGATTATTCAAACTTTTATATCACTTTTAAAGTCAGTTTTTGCTTATTGTTTTGCAAAGTATATGTCAATTTTTAAAAATTGTCTGAGTCAGTTTAGGCTGTTATAATGAAATGCCACACACTGAGAGGCTTAAACAACAAATATTTATTTCTCACAGTTCTGGAGGCTAAGAAGTACGAGATCAAGGTACCAGTCAATTTGGTTACTGGTGAGATCATTTTCCTAGTTTGCAGACAGCGTCCTTATTGCTGTATCCTCACATGACAAAGAGAACATTATGTCTTTCCAGTCTCTCCTTATACAGGTTCTACCCTTATGATCTAATTGTCTCCAAAAGGCCCCACCAAATATTTACAGAATATTCCATCCAACAACAGCAGAATATAGATTCTTCTCAAGCAATCATGGAACGTTCTGCAGGATAGGTCACAGACTAGGCCACAAAGCAAGTCTTAGTAAATTTAAGAAAATTGAAATCATATGAAGCACCATTTCTCACCACAGTGCTATGAAACTAGAAATCAATTACAAGGCAAAAACTGGAAAATTCATAAATATGTGGAGATTAAACAACATGTTACTAAAACAACCAATGGGACAAAGAAGAAATCAATACAGAAATCCAAAAAATAATCTTGAGAAATATGAAAATGGATCTAATGTAAAACATTGTTACTGCAGCTGATAACACTACATTATATAATTAAAATTTGCTAAGAGAATAGAACTTAAATGTTCTCACCAAAAGAAAAAAAGTGAGGTTATAGATGTGTTAATTAACTACATAGTGGGGATCCTTTCACAATGCGTATATATATTAAATCACCATGATGTACACTTTAATATATTATAATTTTATTTTCATTTATACCTAAATAAAGCTGAAAAAAACAAAGCAAAACAAAAATACAGCCTTGTCCCCATGACCAGGTGTGGAAATGAAAAGTGTAGCATTTATATTTTCTTCCATTTTGTGTTGTATGTGTTTCCACATTTAAATGATTTCCTCTGATGTCTTCTCCCTCCTTCTTCTCTTTTTAGAATGGTATGGTGGTGAACTTGACAATTTAACCCATTTTAATTAAAAATTTATAAAATGAGATTATGTGTCAATCTAAAGGAGGAATGGAAACCACCCAAAGTTTTTCTTCCTAATACCTGAATACTAATACCTCCAGAGAACTTGGGTTGTTACACAGGTGAGCACTTTTATTTCTTATGTGGTTGTGTTATTTTTTTATTGATGCTATAACAAACCATCAAGCTTATTTCCTTACAAAAGCACAAATTTATTTATTTATTTTTTACAGTTTTTTAGGTCAGAATTGGAACAGGTCTCAGCAGACTAAAGATGTTAGCAGACTGCCTTCATTTATAGAGTTTTTAGGGGAAAATCCCTTTTCTGCTCATTTGGCTTGTTAGCACAATTCAGTTCTTTGTAGATAGAGCACCAAGACAGATTTTCTTGCTGGCTGATATCTGAGAGAAGTTTCTAGTTGTTAGACCCACTCTATTCTGTAGGCAGTGATCTTCTCTCTCTCATCTTCAAAGTCAGAAATGGCAGGTCACATCCTTCTCATGTCACCTCTCTCTGATCAGAGCCTGGAAATAGTTCTGCTTTTAAAAATTCAGGTATTTAGATTGTGTCCATCTAGTAAATTCAGGATAATCTCTCAGCCCAAGGACTTTAACCTTAGTTAAAGTCATGTCTGCAAAGTCTCTTTTGCTATGTTGGGTAATATATTCATTGGTTTGAGGAATTAGTTTCTAAGGATATATTTGGAAGACCTTCATTGTGCCTCCCATAGAAGGGATAATTGCATTTTGTTGGTTTTGATCATTACAGCCAGAATATTGGCCTATGACCTGGGTCACACCAATCCAATGCACGGGCCAGATTTGAAACAGGTATCTAGTGACATAAACAAACAGGAATCTTGCAGCACCGTCTCTGGCAAGGGTGAGATTTGTAGGAAATTTAGTTCCTGGGGAGCAGTGGTAGCAGTGCTCTTTTCTTTTCTACAGATTTTCTACTTTCCACAATTAATCCACTTGTTATTTGTGTTGTCCCAGTGCTATAGTCAGGACTATATTACATATTACATTTTAACTCCAAATTATTTGTCTCTGAGAGTGGAACACATTTTATTGTCTTAGGAATACTATGCCTCTACCAGACCTGACCCTATATGTCAGTAGCCTTTAATCACGGCACTCTTGGCATTTTAGATGGGAAAGTTTTTTATTGTGCAAGACTGTTCTATGCATTGCAAGGTATGTATTGTCCTCAATCACTACACAATAAATGTCTCCTGAGCCCAGTCACTTGACAACCCAAAACAACTCCACACATTTCAACTTTTTCCTTAGTAGGTTATAGTAACCCTGGTTGATAATTACTGTTCAAAATATTCAATACATGTTTGATAAAAGAGGTAAAGTGAAGTCCAAAGTTAGTAATGTTTATTTCCTATTTATTCGTTTCTTTGATCATTTGTTTATCATACTAGTATTTAGAAATTCCAGTGTGACAAATTCTATGCTGGACACTACATATGCTAGCCAAAGAATGTTCTTGACTCAATGTCTCATCCACTTCTATGTTCTCCTACTCAGATTAGAGGAGTAATGAACACTGTTACTCAGATTTTAGGGCACTGAATGTGCCACATGCATCATTCTGTTCTAAAAATATTGTTGATGCACATAGTTCTCTCTCTCCTAATTCTATCTTCCATGCCTTATGTCTTCTGGATAATCACTGCATTGTATTAATTTTTCCTTTTCCATTTGTATGTGCTGTGACACACTTCCTTCAAGTGACAAACCTGTAGCAAGACTGGAAGAAAATGGGGAAGAAGGGGCTTTGTTTGAGCCTTGAATTCAATTCACATTTTCCCATGGAACGTTATAAAAAATCTTGTAGTAGGATAAAAGGACTATTCAGGCTAATATTTTCTCTTATTTCTCATTTGCTTATATGCATAAAACCCTTGGGGATGCCACATGAGCAGTGATCAATCTAAGCCAAGATTGCAACCCTCTAATAGTATGATTCTTTCCACACTATAAACTGGCCATAGTTTATATTACTTGAAGTCCCTCTACTGCCCACCCACAGAAGTTCCCATAAGATAATGTTAATTGTTGAAATATGAACGTCTCTACGCAGACTCCAAAAACCATCCAGGAAAACAAGGAAGGTAATACAAATAATATGGAACCCACACATAAAAAGAGATGTAGAAATGGGGAAATAAACATCCAAGACCTGCAGAATAGGCTCTGGAGTCCACACCAGACCCTAGGATCAAGCAGGGATTTCACAAAAAATGGAGAGGACTGAGGGGTGCCAGTGATGAAGGAACATGGAAACATCAGCCAGGGCTCACTCTCAGTGGGGAAATAATGAGAACAGATGTGAAATCTTGTGGATCAGAGCTCAGGTGAATGAGGATTTGCGAAAGAGGAAACTAGAAAGTGCCTGGAACCAGAGTCTGGGGCAGGCATAGCCTCTAGGGAAGAACAAGACCAGGTGGATGAGGGTAGAGTAACCTGGAACCTTGTCAGTAGAAGGGAAAAAGGAATATGTTGAAGATAAGGGTTCTATTGAAACAAGACAGTCTTAAAGAATCATGAAGAAGTTTAAAGAAAGAATCTTTTATTTCTAAAAGTGTTGATATCATCAAAGGGGAAAAACACTTCTTTTTATTTTACTTTTAAAGTTTGCCTCTGTTTGTCATCTCAAGGGTTTCTCCTGTCAGCAGCAGTGGTAGTTATATGAATGAAGCTGAATACGCACAGATATATTTTAAAACCTGGAAAATTTAACCTAAAGTACATTTTAGCTTTGGAGTGCCCTCAAGGGTGGAACTGAATTGCTCAGGAGATGAATAATGGGATTCATTACTATGACCAGTTGAAATCTAACATAACCCAAAGTATTCCCATGCTGCTGAGCAGCTTAGAAACTGTGGAGAGTAATGCAGCCCTGCTTCAATTGATTTCTTACCCTACCACTGAAGCCATCAACAAAGGGGTATTTATTTCCTACAAAGAAAAGGTATGCCTGTGTTCACTGATAGAGGGAATAAAGGCCATCCTCTTGCGTATTTAAAAGATCTTTGTTTTAGCTCACTGTATTTCTATGATGCAAAAAAGTGCTAATTTATCATTCATGCTGTAAAGTTAGACTGGATCAATATCTTATGGGTAAATATTTACTTATACAAGTTGTTTTTGTTAATGTATCCAAATAGTCATATGAATGATAATGTTAGATCATCAAGAGTCACTTTTTTGTTCTTCACTCTGTTCCACACGCAAATTAAAATCTTCCATGTAAAACATAAATTCAACACTGTGAGCTCACCTTTTCTTTATGGTATCAAAAGTCCAGAGCCAGATTGCTTCTACTGTAAGTTTTAGCAAATATTAAGTGAAAAAATTAATTATAATCATACACAAGCTTTTCCAGATAATAGGAAAAGAAGGTTTTTCTGCCTTTGTTTTTATGAGGCTAAAATTGATGCAAACACCTAACCGGTATTGTGTAAAAAAGAAAAATTTTATCTATGAATATATGTAAAAATAGGATGAGGTTCAAGAATCTGTATTTAGGAAGCCTTAATAAAGAACAATTACCACATTTAACAACAACAACAAAACCACTGTGACTTTAGGATATTAAAGTGTTTTGTCCTAGTCCTACTTATTATTCAAAGTTTGGATCAGAACCCATATAAGCTGATGTCCAATTCTAGTCGTTTAAAGTAAGCCACCTGTTTCCATTCTATGATTGAATCAGTTTAAGATATTACATGCCATTATCACAAGTCAACTCACAAGCTCTATGGTTTACAACAATTAAGGATGGTTTGTTGTTCACCTAAACTGACAAATACCAATAGCCTTCCACCTGGGGATTAAGGTTCATTGGCCCCTTCTATCATATGCTCTGCCATTCTCTAGGGCCTTTGGTCCTATGCTTACAGCTGACAGAAAGAGGAAGAGAGAGACAGGAAAGCTCATCTTCTTCTTACCTATTCTAGCAAATGTGACACTAATTACTTACATTCACATTCCATTACTGAAAGGCAGTCAGATGATTTCAAGAGACCCAGAATGAGGTCTGGGAAGTGGAATTCCTAACTAATAGCTCTACAAAGTTTGCAGTAAAGTGCTAGCTATGTCTTATGGTAACCATACCATAGTTCTAGTTTATACCTGTTCTAGTTTATACCTGTTGTCCTGTTTAAGCCTAACTATTATCATCCAATCCAGGACACTTTTATAGTGTTGCCTTTCTCAAAAGAGTCCTGATTTGAATGACAGATTATATGATCATTTTATGTTCTGCTACAATGCTCTTAGACAATTGCAGAAGACTTTTGTAATTGTTGTTTTTAATATATAAAAAGGAGATGAATAGGGCAACATTATAATGTTTTATTGTAGATATCATTAACATATTTACTATACCTAGTTCATAGAAAATACTTAACATCTTTGGCAATCCAGAATGATGTGACTATTTTTAAAATATTCTCCAGACATATTTAAAAATAATTATTTAAAAAATTTCATCAAAATTTTATCAGAAATTTATCAAAAATAGCAAGTTCGGGGGCTTCCCTGGTGGCGCAGTGGTTGAGAATCTGCCTGCCAATGCAGGGGACACGGGTTTGAGCCCTGGTCTGGGAAGATCCCACAAGCCGCAAGCAACTAGGCCCGTGAGCCACAACTACTGAGCCTGCGCGTCTGGAGCCTGTGCTCCGCAACAAGAGAGGCCGCGATAGTGAGAGGCCCACGCACCACGATGAAGAGTGGCCCCCGCTTGCCGCAATTGGAGAAAGCCCTCTCACAGAAACGAAGACCCAACACAGCCATAAATAAATAAATAAATAAATAAATAAATAAATAAAATTTTTAAAAAAAATAGCAAGTTTGGGATTTTTTTGACCCTAGATAATGTATCTTTGAACAAATTCATATGCAGATTAGAAAACACAGCCAGATGTTCCAAGACACAGTGAATATTTTAAGAACATATTGAAGGAAAATTTAAATATACAACAAAAGTATTTCTAAAAGGAAGAAGACAAATGAGGCACTTTGCTGCCTGAAGGCAAAAGAATTGAATATATATCCCTTTAAATTCCCTTACAATCCCTTAGTGCTGTCATAAACTCTCTTGCAGAGTATAATTTTAGTATATAAAAATGTTTTAAAATGATATGCTAAAGCAAGTGAAGATTTAGTAATAGACGCTTTAAGCAATAACATGCCCTGTGTCTTGAATACTAGCATCCTGTGATAACATGTAAGATTTGCTTGTGAAATCTATCTGAGAAACAGAATTTAACATGATGAAGTGTTGAGTTCCCAGGGTAAAGGCAATATTCTATCTCTTGAAATATAATGAGGACTACACTTCATTAAAGTGCAATTGTCAACTTGGGGGAATGATACAGCTTTGCTATGTCAAAATAAACAAATAGAACAGAACATGAATTAAAAAAATTATTGGGACAGCCACATGAATAATTTAATAAGATGTCTCTACTATGATTGTTCTGGAATGAAAAAAATATTAAATAAAAATGTGGTAAATATGACCCATTCAACTTATTTTCTTCCAATCTGCCCACCCTTAACCCAATGCCCTCTTTGTTTCTCATCCCTATTCCAAAAGTAAAATAAACATAACTCTCAGATGCCAATGTCACAGTGAAGATTTTATAAAATCTTAAATGTTTTGAACTCCAAAATAACGGCCTGACCGGTGCATTCTGAACTGAAACCTCATAAATTCTTAAGTGTACTATTCAATGGCAAATGTTCTGAAGACTTCCTAATCATGACATGCCATAAAAACAGGAAAAGAAGAAATGGGTGTCTTTATCCTTTAAATAGAAAATGTCAAAAAATTTTCTTATTTTTAATGTCTTGGTGAACTGTACAATCTGTCACTTTTGAATGGTCGAGGATTTGCACATTTCCAAAGTTTTATGGTCTGTATTTTGGGAATTATTGTCCATTACACCACCTTCATTCACTAAGATGTCACTAATTATCCTTTGAAATCTGAGTGTATTAATTAGAAATATTTTTTAACATAGTACCTATAAACATGTTACTAGGATATATAAGGCAATATAAGAAGAATGATTTTACCAATTTAATTGGATTATCATGAAGAAAGTTATATAAAAGTGACAGTAAGTATTATAAAATCCAAACCACTCATTTTTTATTTTTTTAATTCTTTTGGCTGCGTTGGGTCCTTGCTGCTGCGCACAGACTTTCTCTAGTTGTGGCAAGCGGGGGCTACTCTTCATTGTGGTGTGCAGGCTTCTCATTGCAGTGGCTTCTCTTGTTGCGGAGCATGGGCTCTAAGTGCATGGGCTTCAGTAGTTGCAGCATGCAGGCTCTAGAGCACCTGGGCTTCAGTAGTTGTGGTGTGTGGGCTCAGTAGTTGTGGCTTGTGGGCTCTAGAGTGCAGGCTCAGTAGTTGCGGTGCATGGGCTTAGTTGCTCCACGGCATGTGGGATTTTCCTGGACCAGGGATCAAACCTGTGTCCCCTGCATTGGCAGGTGGATTCTTAATCACTGTGCCACCAGGGAAGTCCCCAAACCACTCATTTTTAAAATCAAAAGGCACAAGCGTTTAACTAACTTCAATAATCACTTTAAATTTTGTTGGCAGAGTTGGGCCTGATATTAGTCATCAATCATTTGTAATGTACCTTGAGTCCAGCACTTTGTGTCTCTTATCTGATTTAATCCCTACATCAACCCTGTAAAAAAGCCTGGCCATTAATATTTCCATTTGGCAGACGAGGAGACAGAGATATTAGCGTCAGTAATCTGCCCATTTTGCAAAGATACAATAAAAATGTGAAATTCATGAATCATGTAGAGGATGCCTCCTTTCAGGTATTTGCTGTAATATGTTAGGTGGCCTGTTAACCATATTTTACCCTTAAATTTCTAAACATGCTTATTGTACCGCTGTGCTATCTAGCCCGAAGACAGAATGCTTTGCTCAATAAGCCTACATTGTGTATGTCACCTTGATGTAAATAACCTGAATTTTTAAACATGTTTGTGTAAAATATAATTTGTAAACAAGTAACATTTTTTGGGTTAATGCATTAATGAGGGTGATGGAATACTAAACCAAAAGAATGAAAGATGTGTCTAAGATGCCCAGAATTCCAGTTAGCTTAAAATTCCAGTTAGCCTGCCATCAAATATCTGCAAAGAATATCTGTCTGCCTGAGTCTCTTTTGAGTGCACTAAGATGTCTACAAATCATTTAATAATATGTCATAAAATTACTCCAATCTCCTTGCTCTCCTTAGAATAAAGAACATCTATGAGTAAAAGATCAATGAATATTTTGGCTTGAAGTAAATGGTGATTGAAGGCAAATAGAGCAACTGACTAATCGAATCCTCAGAGTAAGGTAATGCTTGACTTCCTTTTGTTAGCTCACACAGTCACTTAATACCCTGATTCATTAGTTCTAAAACTTGAGTGTGTTCATTATTGTTTGGATAGTTTGTTTAAACACCATCTCTGGGTCCCAATTCCATAGTTTTTGATATGGTAGGTCTGGTGGAGTTAGAGAATTTACATTTCTAAATTTCCAGGTGATTCTGATATTGATTTTTCAGGACCACCCATTGATAATTAGCCTAAATATTTGTTGGATTTAACTGTTAAAGAGATTGAATGTTTATGTAGTAAGCAATAAGTGGTTGCTGGTTTTCTTAGTTGCCTCTTCTGATTAACATACTTGAACCAGGTATTTAATAATTCTAAATCTAAATTGTGTATGTTCTCAAACATAATAATTAGCTTTATGCTGAAATTACAGCAAATAGTAATCAAATGAATCAAGATTTGAACCATCATCTCTATGACTATAAAAACTGTGCTCTTTTTACCCTACCACATGTTTATTTTTGAGAAACAGAATAATACCATTAGAACTTAAGTCAATATTTTGAAATAAAATTCATATCGTAAAAAATATATAAATTGAATTTTATTAAAAATTCTGTTTGAAAACTAAGAAATTTTTATGGTTAATATACATTTACATATAAAACTTTAAAAACTGTGACAGCATTATAGCATCATAAGACATTTCATGTTTGTTCCCACCCTCAATAACAAAGATTTGGCATGCATCCATAAACAAAATGCCTCTGTAGTAGTTGTGGAATCTAGCATGAAACACAAAAGGACCCAGGAGTAGTCTCACCCACATGTGCATCAGGAAATAGGCAGACAGACCCCAATACCAGCAGTGGATCCTGTAGTAGCTTATGAACTCACTCTAGCCCCTCTTGGCCATAGTCTGGGTGTACCTGGAGAACACTAACCTGGGAAGTCATCCAGGAAAGAGAGTCTTTATGGAAGCCCAGGTTCTCATAGAACCAAACTAAAATTCTGGAGCTGAAGAATTCAATGAGTGAGGGGGAGACCTTCAAGATGGCGGAGGAGTAAGATGTGGAGATCACCTTCCTCCCCACAAATACATCAAAAATACATCTACATGTGGAACAACTCCTACAGAACACCTACTGAATGCTGGCAGAAGACCTCAGACCTCCCAAAAGGCAAGAAACTCCCCAGGTACCTGGGTAGGGCAAAAGAAAAAAGAAAAAACAGAGACAAAAGAATAGGGATGGGACCTGCACCAGTGGGAGGGAGCTGTGAAGGAGGAAAAGTTTCCACACACTAGGAATTCCCTTCACTGGCGGAGACAGGGGGTGGCGGGGAGAAGCTTCGGAGCCACGGAGGAGAGTGCAGCAACAGGGGTGCAGAGGGCAAAACGGAGAGATTCCTGCACAAAGAATCAGTGTTGACCAGCACTCACCAGCCTGATAGGCCTGTCTGCTCACCCGCCGGGACAGGCGGGAGCTGGGAGCTGAGGCTCCGGCTTTGGAGGTCAGATCCCAGGGAGAGGACTGGGGTTGGCTGCGTGAACACAGGCTGAAAGGGGCTAGTGCGCCACAGCTAGCCGGGAGGGAGTCTGGGAAAAGGTCTGGAGCTGCCGAAGAGGCAAGAGACCATTGTTTCAGGGTGTGCGAGGAGAGGGGATTCAGAGCACCGCCTAAAAGAGCTCCAGAGACAAGCGCGAGCTGCGGCTATCGGCACGGACACCAGAGACAGGCATGAGATGCTAAGGCTGTTGCTGCCGCCACCAAGAAGCCTGTGTGCAAGCACAGGTCACTATCCACGCCTCCCCTCCCGGGAGCCTGTGCAACCCACCACTGCCAGGGTCCCGTGATCCAGGGACAATTTCCCTGGGAGAACGCAAGGCATGCCTCAGGCTGGTGCAACATCACGCCAGCCTCTGTCGCTGCAGGCTCACCCTGCACTCCGTACCCCTCCCTCCCCCCAGCCTGAGTGAGCCAATGCCCCCGAAGCAGCTGCTCCTTTAACCCCGTCCTGTCTGAGTGAAGAACAGATGCCCTCAGGCAACCTACATGCAGAGGCGGGGACAAATCCAAAGCTGAACTGCAGGAGCTGTGGGAACAAAAAAGAGAAAGGGAAATCTCTCCCAGCAGCCTCAGGAGCAGCGGATTAAAACTCCACAATCAACTTGATGTACCCTGTATCTGTGGAATACCTGAATAGACAATGAATCATCCCAAAATTGAAGCGGTAGACTTTGGGAGCAATGATATATATATTATTTTCCTTTTTCTCTTTTTGTGTGTGTATGTGTATGCTTCTGTGTGTGATTTTGACAGTATAGCTTTGCTTTTACAATTTGTCCTAGGGGTCTGTCTCTCCTTTATTTATTTATTTTTTTTAGTATAGTTTTTAGTGCTTGTTATCATTGTTGGATTTGTTTTTTGGTTTGGTTGCTCTCCTTTCTTTCTCTTTTTTTTTCTTTTTTTTATTTTTAATTTTTTTATTTTTAATAATTATTTTTTATTTTAATAACTTTATTTATTTTTCTTTCTTTCTTTCTTTGTTTCTTCCTTTTCTTCTGAGCCATGGGGATGACAGGGTGTTAGTGCTCCGGCCAGGTGTCAGACCTGTGCTTCTGAGGTGGGAGAGCCAAGTTCAGGACAGTGGTCCACCAGAGAACTCCTGGCCCCACATATATCAAATGGCAAAAGCTCTCCCAGAGATCTCCATCTCAAAGCTAAGACCCAGCTCAACTCAGTGACCAGAAAGCTACAGTGCTGGACACCCTATGCCGAACAACTGCCAAGAGAGGAACACCACTCCACCCATTAGCAGAGAGGCTGCCTAAAATCATAATAAGGTTACAGACACTCCAGAACACAACACCAGAAGCGGTCCTGCCACCAGAAAGACAAGACTCAGCCTCATCAACCAGAGCCCAGGCACCAGTCCCCTCCACAGGGAAACCTACACAACCCACTGAACCAATCTTAACCACTGGGGGCAGACACCAAAGACAACGGGAACTACAAACCTGCAGCCTGCGAAAAGGAGACCCCAAACATAGTGAGTTAAGCCAAATGAGAAGACACAGAAACACACAGCAGATGAAGGAGCAAGGTAAAAACCCACCAGACCAAAAAAATGAAGAGGAAATAGGCAGTCTACCTGAAAAAGAATTCAGAGTAATGATAGTAAAGATTATCCAAAATCTTGGGAATAGAAGGGAGGAAACACAAGAAAGGTTTAACAAGGACATAGAAGAACTAAAGAGCAAACAAACAGTGATGAATAACACAATAAATGAAATTTAAAATTCTCTAGAAGGAATCAATAGCAGAATAATGGAGGCAAAAGAATGGATAAATGACCTGGAAGATAAAATAGTGGAAATAACTACCACACAGCAGAATAAAGAAAAAAGAAGGAAAGGAACTGAGGACAGTGTCAGAGACCTCTGGGACAACATTAAACACACCACCCTTCAAATGATAGGGGTTCCAGAAGAAGAAGAGAAAAAGAAACGGACTGAGAAAATATTTGAAGAGATTATAGTGGAAAATTTCCCAAATATGGGAAAGGAAATAATCAAGTCCAGGAAGTGCAGAGGGTCCCATACAGGGTAAATCCAAGGAGAAACACTGCAAGACACATATTAATCAAACAATCAAAAATTAAATAAAAAGAAAAAAATATTAAAAACAGCAAGGGTAAAACAACAAATAACATACAAGGGAATCCCCATAAGGTTAACAGCTGATCTTACAGCAGAAAATCTGTAAGCCAGAAGGGAGTGGCAGGACATATTTAAAGTGATGGAAGGGAAAAACCTACAACAAAGATTACTCTACCCAGCAAGGATCTCATTCAGATTCAATGGAGAAATTAAAACCTTTAATTTCTCTTACCAAAAGCTAAGAAAATTCAGCATCACCAAACCAGCTTTACAACAAATGCTAAAGGAACTTCTCTAGGCAGGAAACACAAGAGAAGGAAAGACCTACAATAACAAACCCAAAACAATTAAGGAAAAGGTAATAGGAACATACGTATCGATAGTTACCTTAAATGTAAATGGATTAAATGCTCCAACCAAAAGACATAGACTGGCTGAATGATTACAGGAACAAGACTCATATATATGCTGTCTACAAGAGACCCACTTCAGACGTAGGGACACATACAGAGTGAAAGTGAGGGGATGGAAAATGATATTCGATGCAAATGGAAATCAAAAGAAAGCTGGCATAGCAATTCTCATATCAGACAAAAGACTATTGTAAGAGACAAAGAAAGACACTACATAATGAACAAGGGATCAATCCAAGAAGAAGATATAACAATTGTAAATACTTATGCACCCAACACAGGAGCACCTCAATACATAAGGCAAATGCTAACAGGCATAAAAGGGGAAATTGACAGTAACACTATCATAGTAGGGGACTTTAACACCCCACTTTCACCAATGGACAGATCATCTAAAATGAAAATAAATAAGGAAACACAAGCTTTAAGTGATACTTTAAACAAGATGGATTTAATTGATATTTATAAGACATTCCATCCAAAAACAACAGAATACACATTTTTCTCAAGTGCTCATGGAACATTCTCCAGGATAGATCATATCTTGGGTCATAAATCTAGTCTTGGTAAATTTAAGAAAATTGAAATTGTATCAAGTATCTTTTCCGACCACAACACTATGAGACTAGATATCAATTACAGGAAAAAATCTGTAAAAAATACAAATACAAGGAAGCTAAACAATACACTACTAAATAACCAAGAGATCACTGAAGAAATCAAAGAGGAAATCAAAAAATACCTAAAAACAAATGACAATAAAAACACGATGAACCAAAACCTATAGGATGCAGCAAAAGCAGTTCTAAGAGGGATGTTTATAGCAGTACAATCCTACCTAAAGAAACAAGAACTATCTCAAATAAACAACCTAATCTTACACCTAAAGCAATTAGAGAAAGAAGAACAAAAAACCCCCAAAGTTACCAGAAGGAAAGAAATCATAAAAACCTGGTCAGAAATAAATGAAAAAGAAATGAAGGAAACAATAACAAAGATCAATAAAACTAAAAGCTGACTCTTTGAGAAGATAAACAAAATTGATAAACCATTAGCCAGACTCATCAAGAAAAAAGGGAGAAGCCTCAAATCAATAGAATTAGAAATGAAAAAGGAGAAATAACAACTGACACTTCAGAAATACAACGGATCATGAGCAAATACTACAAGCAAGTAGATGCCAATAAAATGGACAACTTTGAAGAAATGGACAAATTCTTAGAAAAGCACAACCTTCCGAGACTGAACCAGGAAGAAATAGAAAATATAAACAGACCAATTACAAGCACTGAAATTGAAACTGTGATTAAAACTCTTCCAACAAACAAAAGCCAAGGACCAGATGGCTTCACAAGTGAATTCTATCAAACATTTAGAGAAGAGCTAACACCTATCCTTCTCAAACTCCTCTAAAATAGAGCAGAGGGAGGAACACTCCCAAACTCATTCTATGAGTCCACCATCACCCTGATACCAAAACCAGGCAAAGATGTCACAAAGAAAGAAAACTACAGGCCAATAACACTGATGAACATAGATGCAAAAGTCCTCAACAAAATACTAGCAAACAGAATCCAACAGCACATTAAAAGGAACATACACCATGATCAAGTGAGGTTAATCCCAGGAATACAGGATTCTTCAATATACTCAAATCAATCAATGTGACACACCATATTAATTAATTGATGTATAAAAACCATATGATCATCTCAATAGATGCAGAAAAAGCTTTCAACAAAATTCAACACCAATTTATAATAGAAACCCTCCCGTAAGTAGGTATAGAGGGAACTTATCTCAACATAATAAAGGCCATATATGACAAACCCACAGCCAACATTGTCCTCAATGGTGAAAAACTGAAACCATTTCCACTAAGATCAGGAACAAGACAAGGTTGCCCACTCTCACCACTATTATTCAGTATAATTTTGGACGTTTTAGCTGCAGCAATCAGAGAAGAAAAAGAAATAAAAGGAATCCAAATCGGAAAAGAAGAAGTAAAGCTGTCACTGTTTGCAGATGACATGATACTATACATAGAGAATCCTAAAGATGCCACCAGAAAACTACTAGAGCAAATCAATGAATATGATAAAGTAACAGGATACAAAATTAATGCACAGAAATCTCTTGCATTCCTATACACTAAGCACGAAAAATCTGAAAGAGAAATTAAGGAAACACTCCCATTTACCATTGCAACAAAAAGAATAAAATACCTAGGAATAAACCTACTTAAGCAGACAAAAGATCTGTATGCAGAAAACTATAAGACATTGATGAAAGAAATTAAAGATAATACAAGCAGATAGAGAGGTACACCATATTCTTGGAGTGGAAGAATCAATATTGTGAAAATGACTATACTACCCAAAGCAATCTACGGATTCAATGCAATCCCTATCAAACTACCAATGGCATTTTTCATAGAACTAGAACAAAAAATTTCACAATTTGTATGGATACACCAAAGACCCCAATAGCCAAAGCAATCTTGAGAAAGAAAAGCGAAGCAGGAGGAATCAGGCTCCTAGACTTCAGACTATACTATAAAGCTACAGTCATCAAGACAGTATGGTAATGGCACAAAAACAAAGATATAGAAAGCCCAGAGATAAACTCACGCCCCTATGGTCACCTAATCTGTGACAAAGGAAGCAAGAATATACAATGGATAAAAGACAGTCTCTTCACTAATTGGTGCTGGGAAAACTGGACAGCTACATGTTAAAGAATGAAATTAGAACCCTCTATAACACCATACACAAAAATAAACTCAAAATGGATTAAAGACCTAAATGTAAGGCCACACACTATAAAACTCTTAGAGGAAAACATAGGCAGAACTCTCTATGACATAAATCACAGCAAGATACTTTTTGACCCTCCTCCTAGAGAAAAAAAAAAATAAAAACAAAAATAAACAAATGGGACCTAATGAAACTTCAAAGCTTTTGTACAGCAAAGGAAACCATAAACAATATGAAAAACAACCCTCAGAATGGGAGAAAATATTTCCAAATGAAACACCGGACAAAGGATTACTCTCCAAAATTTACAAGCAGCTCATACAGCTCAATATCAAAAAAACAAACAACCCAATCCAAAAATGGGCAGAAGGCCTAAACAGACAGGTCTCCAAAGAAGATATACTGATTGCCAACAAACACATGAAAGGATGCTCAGCATCACTAATCATTAGAGAAATCAAATCAAAACTACAGTGAGGTATCACCTCACACCAGTCAGAATGGCCATCATCAAAAAATCTACAAATAGTAAATGCTGGAGAGGGTGTGGAGAAAAGGGAACTCTCTTGCACTGTTGGTGGGAATGTAAATTGATACAGCCACTATGGAAAACAGTATGGAAGTTCCTTAAAAAACTAAAAATAGAACTACCATACGACCCAGCAATCCCACTACTGGGCATATACCCTGAGAAAACCATAATTCAAAAAGACACATATACCCCAATTTTCATTGCATCTCTATTTGCAATAGCCAGGACATGGAAACACCCTAAGTGTCCATCGACAGATGAATGGATAAAGAAGATGTGGCACATATATACAATGGAATATTAGCCATAAGAAGAAACAAAATTCAGTTATTTGTAGTGAGGTGGATGCACCTGGAGACTGTCATACAGAGTGAAGTAAGTCAGAAAGAGAAAAACAAATACTGTATGCTAACACATATATATGGAATGTAAAAACAAAAATATATATGGTTCTGAAGAACCTAGGGGCAGGACAGGCATAAAGATGCAGTTGTAGAGAATGGATTTGAGGACACAGGAATGGGGAGGATAAGCTGGTACAAAGTGTTATAGCGGCATGGACATATATACACTACCAAATGTAAAATAGATATCTAGTGGGAAGCAGCTGCATAGAACAGGGAGATCAGCTCGGTGCTTTGTGACCACCTAGAGGGGTGGGATAGGGAGGTTCGGAGGGAGACACAAGAGCGAGGAGATATGGGGATATATGTATATGTATAGCTGATTCACTTTATTATAAAGCAGAAACTAACCCACCATTGTAAAGCAATTATACTCCAATAGATATGTTAATTAATTAATTAATTAAGTATGTAAAAAAATGCAATTCAATGAATGAAATGAAAAATACAATAGAGAGCATCAAACAGAAGATGTTCTTTAAAAATTAGTATAGATCAGGCAGAGGAAAGAATCAATGATTTAGAAGACAGGAACTTTGAAATAACCCAGTCAGAGAAGAACAATGGGAAAAGAATGAAAAAGAGTAAGAAAGCCTATGTGGTCTATAGGATACTACCCTCTCCCCACCAAAAAAAAAAAAAAAAAAAAAAAAGCCAATATACAAATCATTGACATTCCAGAGGAAGATAAACAGAAGGGGGAATAAAGCTTATTTAAAGAAATAATGGCTGAGAACTTTCCAAACCTAAGAAGAGATTTGGACATCCATGTTCATAAAGGTAATAAATCACCCCATTATTTCAATCAAAAATTATCTTTTTCAATACACATTATATTAAAACTGTCAAAAATCAAAGACAAATGGAGAATGCTAAAAGTAGCAAGAGAAAGATTGTAACTTACAAAGGAATCCTCATTAGACTATCAGCATATTTTTCAGCAGAAACCTTACAGGACAGGCGAGAGTGAGATGATATATTCAAAGTGATGAAAGAAAAAAAATGCCAACCAAGAATACTTTATCCAGAATAGTTATTTTTCAGAAATAAAGGAGACATAAAGACATTCCTTGATAATCAAAAGCTGAGAGAATATATCACCACTATACCCGTCTTAAAGAAATGATAAAAGGGAGGTGGGATCAAGAAGACAGAATAGAAGGACCCTGAGCTCACCTCTCCTCTTGAACACATCTAAACTCAACTACATATAGAACAACTCTTGCTAAGAATGACCTGAGGTCTTCTACAACCAAGGATTTAAAGAAGGAGCCACATGAAATCTGGTAGGAGGGGAGAAGAAGTGATCTAATCAGGATTCCCAACCCTAGTGGGTGACCCAGAAGAGGAGGGGACCATCCATGTGATGGACCATCTCAGAGATCTTGCTTGGGGAGCAAGGAGGTGTAGCCACTTGTTTGGCACTCCAGCTTTAGGGTCTGAAATGAGGAAGATGAGTCCCCTTAGCTTGTTTGAAAACCAGTGGGGCTTACCCGAGTACTGTAAGAAACCAAGACTCTGCTCTTGAAGAACACATATACAGATTTCCTTGTTTCTAATCCCATCATGAAGGAAGTAGATTAAAAACTGCTGGGTGCTCTGGCTGGCTTGCCAGGATCCCTCCAACATGACCCCCAGCTCACACTGGGCTCCTGCTCCAGCACCTCCTGCACCAGTGCTGCTTATAACAAACCCATAACTGACATCACACTCAATGTTGAAAAGCTGAAATCTTTTGCTCTAAGATCCGGAACAAGACAAGGATGCCCACTTTTGCCATCTATTTCTCATAGTATTGGAGATCCTACCCACAGCAGTCAGGTAAAAAAAAAGAAATAAAAAGCATCCAAATTGGAATGGAAGAAGTAAAACTGTCACTATTTCCAGATGACCTGATATTATATACAGAAAACTCTATAGTCTCCACCCAAAAACTGTTAGAACTAATAAATGATCAGTAAAGTTGAATGATACAAGATTAATATACAGAGATCTGTTGCTTTTCTGTACACCGGAAATGAAGCATCAGAAAGAGAAAGCTAGAAAACAATCCAATTTACAATCACATCAAGAAGGGTAAAATTCCTAGGAATAAATTTAACCAAAGAGGTGAAAGACCTTTCTCTAAAAACTATAAGATATTTATGAAGGACTTGAAGATGATAAAAAGAAATGGAAAGATGTCCTGTGTTCATGGATTGGAAGAATTAATATTGTTAAAATGTCCATACTACCCAAAGCAATATACAGATTTAATGTAATCCCTATCAAAATATCAATTATATTTTTTACAGAACTAGAACAAACATTCCTAAAATTGGTATGGAAACACAAAAAACTCTGAATAGCCAAAGCAATCTTGAGAAAAAAAAGAAGAAAGCTAGAGGTATCCTGCTCCTTAATTTCAAACTATACTACAAAGATACAGTTATCAAAACAAAAGGTACTGGCACAAAAACAAACACATAGGTCAGTGGAACAGAATAGAGAGCCCAGAAATCAACCCACACACACTATGTTCAATTCATCTATGACAAAAAGGGCAAGAATACACAGTGGAGAAATGATAGTCTTTTCAATAAGTGGAGTTGGGAAAACTCAACAGCTACATGTGAAAAAATGAAATTTGACCATTTTCTCACACCACGTACAAAAATAAATTCAAAATGGGTCAAAGGCCTAAATGTACGACGAGAGCCCATAAAACTCCCAGAAAAATCCTAAGCAGTAAATTCTTGACATAGGTCTTAGCACTATTTTTGTTATTTTTTAATCAGTGTCCTCAGGCAAGGGGAACAAAAACAAACAAAAAAAAATTGTACCTAATCAAACTTCAAGGCTTTTGTGTAGTGAAGAAAACCATCAACAAACAAAAAAGGCAACCTACTGAATGGGGGAAGATATTTGCAAATTATATGTCTGATAAGGGGTTAATATCAAAATTATATAAAGAATCCATACAACTCAATACCAAAAAGACAACCTCATTAAAAAATGTGTGGAAGAACTGAAAACACGTATTTCCAATGAAGACAAACAGCCAACAAGCACATGAAAAGGTGCTCAACATCACTAATTATCTGGGAAATGCAAATCAAAACAACAATGAGCTAACACCTCACACCTGGCAGAATGGCTGCTCTCAAAATGACCACAATTAACAAGTGTTGGTGAGGATGTGGAGAAAAAGGAACCCTAGTCCAAAGGAAATGAAAATATGATTTTGAAAATATATCTACACTCCCATGTTTATTGCAGCATTACTCAGAATAACCAAAATATATAAACAACCTAAGTGTCCTTTAAGGAAGAATGGATAAAAATATGATACTCACACACACACACATACACACAAACACGCAACAGAATATTATTCAGCCATGAGAAAGAAGGGAATTCTTCTATTGGGACAACATGGATGAACCTTGAGGGCCTAAGTGAGATGTCAGACAGGGAAACACAAATATTGTGTGATGTCACTTATATGTGGAATCTAAAAAACCCAAACTCATCGAAACAGAGAGTAGAATGGTGGTTACCAGGGGCAGGGTGGGCGTGGGGAAAATAGGGAGAGGTTGATCAAAGTGTACAAACTTCCAGATAGAAGATGGACAAATTCTGGGAATCTAATACACAGCATTGTGGAAATAGTTAACAATATTGTTTTATACACTTGAAACTTATTAAGAGACATCTCAAACGTACTACCACAAAAAAGAAATAGGGATTCTAGGGCTTTTGCCTTTCCATATAAATTTTAGAATTGATTTGTTTATATCTACACAATAGCTTGCTAGAATTTTGATAAGGATTGTGTTGAATCTATTGATCAAGTTTTAAAAAAATGACACCTTAACAATATTGACTCTTGTGCACTTTTTAAAAATAAATGTATTTATTTTATTTAATTCATTTTATTTTTGGCTGCATTGGTTCTTCGTTGCTGTGCGTGGGCTTTCTCTAGTTGCGGCGAGCGTGGGTTACTCTTCGTTGCAATGCACAGGCTTCTCATTGTGGTGGTTTCTCTTGTTGTGGAGCATGGACTCTAGACACTTGGGCTTCAGTAGTTGTGGCTCGTGGACTCAGTAGTTGTGGCTTGAGGGCTCTAGAGCGCAGGCTCAGTAGTTGTGGTGCACGGGTTTAGTTGCTCTGTGTCATGTGGGATCTTCCCAGACCAGGGATCGAAACTGTGTTCCCTGCATTGGCAGGTGGATTCTTAACCACTGCACCACCAGGAAAGCGTGTACACTTTTTTTTTAATACTTGAGTATTTCATTTTCACATTTGATATTGTAAAATAATAATTCTTAAATTATATTTTAAATGTTAATTTTTTGTTGCTTGTATGAAAGATGGGATTGAGTTTTGTGTATCTACCTTATATTCTGCACCTTGCTTCACTCACTTATTTTTTTCTTAACTTTTTATTTTATATTGGAGTATAGCCAATTAACAATGTTCTGATTGTTTCAGGTGCACAGCAAAGTGACTCAGCCATACATATACATGTATCCATTCTCCCCCAGACTCCCCTCCCGTCCAGGCTGCCACATAACATTGAGCAGAGTTCCCTGTGCTATGCAGTAGGTCCTTGTTGGTTATCCTTTTAAAATATAGCAGTGTGTACATGTCAACCCAAAACTCCCTAACTATCCCTTCCCTCTACCCTTCCCTCTCTGGTAACCTTAGGTTCATTCTCTAAGTCTGTGAGTCCGTTTCTGTTTTGTAAATACATTCATTTGTATCATTTCTTTTTAGATTCCGCATATAAGTGATATCATACTATATTTCTCTTTCTCTGACTGACTTCACTCAGTATGACAATCTCTAGGTCTTTATTGGAAGGTAATGACTGAAGGGGCACATGAGAGATGCTCTTATGTTCTGTAATATCCCATATCTTGACCATGCTGATCCTTATATGAATGTGTTCACTTTGTGAAACTTTTTAAACTACATAATTAAGATCTGTACCTTTTAGTATGTATGTTACTCCTAATAAAACACTTTACAATAAAAATTAAAAGAAAAAAACACTAGAGTGTCTTTATATAAAGGCTAAAAAAAGTAAAAAGCAAACTATGTTGTTTCAATATGTGTCCATAGTTCATAAATATATGAAGAAAAACAAGGTTGTGATTATCCCAAAGGTCAGAATAATGCTTAAACCTGAAGATAGCCTTTATCAAGAAGGAGCGCATGAGGGTATTTACCTTATATTCTGCAGCCTTGCTTCACTCACTTATTATTTCCAGGAAATTTTTATAAAATCTTTGTGATTTACTCCATAGGCAGTCAAATAACTTTATTTCTTTATTTACATTCTGTATACATTTTATTTATATATTTATTTATTTAGTCTTGTTGCACCAGCGAGGATTTCAGTAATATTCTTGTAAATAAGACAGTGAAAGAAAACACACTGTTCCTGATCTTAGGGAGAAAGTGTCCATCCAGTCTCTCATAATCAAGTATGATATTTCCTGTACATTTTTTATAGATGTGCTTTATCAAGTTGAGAAATTTTCCTTTTAGTCATAGTTTGCTAAAAATGTTTATCATAGATGGAGGTTGGGTTTTGTCAAAAACTTTTCCATGTTAACTGATATAATCATTTGCTATTTCTTCTTTACCTTATTGATATGATGGATTAGTTAGATTATATTCATTGATTTTCTAACATTGAACCAGTCTTACATATCTGCATTAAATCCCACTAAGTCTTGGTGTATAATTATTTTTATACATTGTTAGATTTGATTTTCTACAGTTTTGTTGAATATTTTTAAACCTTTGTTCATGAGAGATTGCTCTGTACTTATTAATTTAAGCTGCTAAATTTTAAAGCAATATGCTATGCTGAAAGAAATTACTGGAGCAATATTCTCACCCATAGTTTTAATTTTTCCCTGATGTCTTTCAGTTCATTTATCCTGGTGGGTATGTAATGGTATTGCCATTGTGTGTTTGTGTTTATATGTATGTACTTTTCTGTCTCTGTGTTCTTTCCCACACATACTAAAACACACTAACACATACATGTTTGGGTTTGAGTTTTAAAATAATTATAAAAGAATACCTAGATAAGTATCATCTATATGTAGGAATACAATATTGTTACGACCTTGGAGCTCCTTATGTGCTCCTACTTGAAAAAGGCTATCTTCAAGTTTAAGCATTATTCTGACCTTTGGGATAATCACAACCTTGTTTTTCTTCATATATTTACGAACTATGGACACATATTGAAACAACATAGTTTGCTTTTTACTTTTTTTAGCCTTTATATAAAGACACTTTAGTTTTTTTTCTTTTAACTTTTATTGTAAAGTGTTTTATTAGGAGTAACATACATGCTAAAAGGTGCAGATCTTAATTTTACAGTTTAAAAAGTTTCACAAAGTGAACACATTCGTATAAGGATCAGCATGGTCAAGATATGGGATATTACAGAACATAAGAGCAACTCTCATGTGCCCCTTCGGTCATTACCTTCCAATAAAGATAACAATTATTCTGACTTCCTTTGCCATAAAAGTTTTCCCTGTTTTTGAACTTTATATAAATTGAGCCATATTTTATGTGTTCTTGGGCGTATAGCTTATCTTAACATCATATCTGTGAGATTCACCCATGTTGTGGTACCAGTCCTACATTTTTTTCTATAATAAATAGTATTTCATACCACAATAGAGTATTTATTCTACTGATGATGAACATTGTAGCTGTTTTCATTTTGGGATTATTAAAAACCATATTTCTATAAACTTTCTTATATATGCCCTTTGTGCCTATATGCATGCATTCCTGCTGGGTTTATAATTAAGTGTGAACGGACT
This sequence comes from Eschrichtius robustus, assembly GCF_028021215.1. Taxonomy (NCBI): domain Eukaryota; kingdom Metazoa; phylum Chordata; class Mammalia; order Artiodactyla; family Eschrichtiidae; genus Eschrichtius; species Eschrichtius robustus. Next base: position 63,838,976 of record NC_090826.1, read on the forward strand.
GGGCCATATGCGAAGTACATGTTCAGCTTTAATAAACATTACTAAACAGTTTTCAAAAGCAGTTGTACCAAATTACATAACCCCCAGCAGTTTGGCTATTTCCTTTTATGTCACATGTCTGCCAGCACACGGTATTTTCAGGACATTTCCTCCCTATTCCTTCAAATAGTTCTTTTTTTTTCTTTTTAACAAGTTCTCAGAGTAGAAGTTTAATTTTTAAAAAAATCAATTGCATTTTTTATACAATGACAAATAATTGGAAATGAAATTTTAAAATAATTCTAATTATTGAGGAGGCAATAAATATTAAAATATGTAGATATAAATTTGACAACAGTCATATAAATCCTCAACACTGAAAACATTGCTTAGAGAAATTAAACAGCACCTAAACAATGGAAGTAAAACAATACAAAAGTATTTGTTGGATGACCCAATGTTAAAAAGATGTCAGTTTTCACCAAATTAATTTATAAACTCAACACATTCCCAGTTACTACTCTAACAGGCTCCTTTCTTTCTTTCTCTTTCTTTCCTTCTCTCTCTTTCTTTCCTTCTCTCTCTTTCTTTCTTTCTTTCTTTCTTTCTTTCTTTCTTTCTTTCTTTCTTCCTTCCTTCCTTCCTTCCTTCCTTCCTTCCTTCCTTTCTTTAAATGTATCTCATAATTCTAAATGTAGTATTTTTGGTGTGTTAAAATTGAAAACTTTTCTGGTTTCTATATTTTCTTCTCCCTGAGTTAGTAAGAAATTTGTTTCCTAATTTCAAATAATTGGGAATTTTTGGTAATAATTTTGCTGGTAATTATAGCTTAATTGCATTGTGATTAGAGAATATTTTCTAATCTCAAACTTTTGCATGTTGGGTATTATCAAACATTTTACTCTATCAAGATGATAATGTGGTTTTTCATTCTTTAAATATTTTTATTTGATGAATTATGTTGACTACTTATAAAATATTAAACCAACCTTGCATTTCCTGGGTATACCACACTTAGTCATAATATATTGCATTGTTATATATTTTTGGATACAATTTACTAAAATTTTGTTATGAAAAGAAGAATATTAGTCTAGTTTTGTTTGTTTTCTTATACTGTTACTTTCTGGATTTGGTATATGGGGGAAGTTTGCCTCATAGAAGGGTTTTTAAAAATTCCTGCCCCTTTAGTTTTCTTAAAGAGTTTGTGTGGAATTCATGACATTTCTTTATTTAATATATGGTAAAATTTATGAAGTTTTCTTTAAGAAAGATTTCTAATTGCATATTCAGTTTTTAATAGGCATAAAACTATTAAGATTGTCTAGTTCTTCTTGAGTAAGCTTGATTACTTTGTGTTCTCAAGGAGTATATTTATTTCTTTTAAGGCTTAAAATGCATTCGCATAAAGTTGTTTATATTGCCTTATTCTTTTTTTAATGGTGGCATACTTTATTGATTATATTTCACTGAATTATTTTCAAGGGTGTTCTTTTTCCTCTAGAATGTGCGTTTGAAAGACTTCCATATTGTCAGCATATAGCATCGTATTTATTGTCGTTTTTAATGTATTTGCTTAGGAATACTGGTATAGCCTTCTATTGAGGGATAAAAAGTCTCCCAGCAAACTTGTTACATCTGTCTTTAACAAAAATACTTCTAAGTCTTTACTTTGACAGCCAAAACTACTTTAAAATATGTATTGTTTTATATTCCATTATTCAATATTTTATCCAAACATAGACATATGGTTATGAATTTGCATTGTGTACACTTTACCTGAGTTTATCTTGCTTAGAATTCCCAAATCCCTGAAATAATGCTGGCCACAGCTACTTTAATGAGAGGTGGCTATAGAAAATAATTTTGATACCAGAGCTTCACTGATGATGTCAGTACAGGAAGAAAGATTTTATGTCTGTGAATATAATTTGAGTATAGTCTCACAAGGAGACATTGCAAGCAGAAAGATTTCCATAATAATATTTACATACTATACTTAAAAATAGTCACATTTTAACTTGATTCACAATTGTCCATGGAGTTGGCATTATAAAACATTATAAAAGGTCATCCCTAGAAAATGGATCTATATACTAAGTATGTATTATATATGCTATATAATAAAATATATAACATTATAAAATATATTTTATTTAAAATATAAATATAAATAATGAAAATAAATTATATATATGCATACACACACACACACATATACATATATATATATATATTTTGGCACACGCTCCCTTATCAACACCCTGCACCACAGTAATACCTTTGTTCCAATTGATGAACCTGCATTGATGCATCATTATCACCCAGATTCTGTAATTTATATTACAGTACACTCTTGGTGTTGTACATTTGATGGGTTTTGGCAAATGTACAATTTGATAAAGTTATAATGTATGATGTTACCACCGTTGTAGTATCATAGAGAATAGTTTAACTGCCTTCAAAATCCTTTCTCCTCTGAAAAACCATCCTTCCCCACCCACAACCCCAGCAGCAGCTAATATGCTTACTGTCACCATAGTTTTGCCTTCTCCAGAACGTCATATTGTTGGGATCATACAGCATGTAGCCTTTTCAGGTTGGCTTCTTTTACTTAGTAATATCCATTTACAGTTTCTTCGTGTCTTTTCATGGCTTGATAGCTCATTTCTTTTTATTGCTAAGTAATATTTCATTCTAGAGAGCTCTTCGTTTCCTTATTCATATCCAGATTTCTAGCCTGTAGTCTTTTTCTTCTGCCTCAGAGACTTACTTTATCATTTCTTATAATGCAGGTATTCCTGCCTCCAATGTCTTCAGCATTTTTATGTCTGAAAAGGTTTTATTTTGGCATAATTTTCCTTTTTTCTTTGTACTGTATTTTTTAATTAAATTTTAAAAATTATCCCACAGTAAAATTATTTTTCTTTCTTTTGGTGTCAAGCCCTATGAGTTTTAACACATGTATAGATATATGTAAACACCGCCACAATCAGGCTACAAAGCAGTTCCATAATTTTATAGACATCATTTTTGAATAATATTTTTACAGTGTATAGAATTCTAGAATTAGAGTTTTTGTTTGTTTTGCTTGTTTTCTTTTCTTTCAGCATTTTCTGAAATCCTCTATCTGCTCTATTTTCAAATATTCTAGATCGTTTTTAAAATTTCCTCTTCCAGGTATAAAAGCATATCAAGTTTTTGGGGGCTTGAAATGTATACAATTTAGAGAGAAACCTTTATGAAAGAATAAAAAAATTATTATTATTAAATTAGGTACAGAGCTTGCACAATAATGTGAATGTACTTAATCTCGCAGAACTTTACACTTAAAGATGGTTAAATGGTAAAGTTTATGTATGTGTAATTTACACCTATAAAATATTGCAATGAAGAAACAAAATAGTACAAAACAAATCAGGTGCTAAGGCTTTGAAGGAACTGTGTAAATGAAGAGTACTAAAATTTAAGGTCTATTCACTTCTTCACAGAAAACTCACCTCTGATTGTAGATACAATCAATGTATTATTTCTTTCACCATAATAAGCATAGACATATTTTTATTTCAGATAATTCTAATATCTGAGATGCTTTTACCTTTTTTCGCTTTCCTATCTATTGCCAAAACAACCTTCATTGTCCTCCTCTTGGAATGAGTTGAGGACATCTTTATCAAGTGTATTTGACTTTGAAATTCCAAGTAAATGTGTGAAGGGTCTCTTGTTAAATCCATTAACTTAAAAGCTGCTGGCCTTTGAATCTACGCTTCTTTTCCTGATAGGTCTTCAAAGATTTCCAGAATTAGAAAATTTTCTTAGGTCAGAAAAGTAGTTCGCTTGTAATGCTATGTAATCCTTCTGGTTTTCTACTTTCTGTCAGATTTTTCCTGGTAGGACATTTAAAAGCTCTTAGGGGGTACCTTTTATAATGTGTACTAAACTTTACTTTTTTTCTGTCAGAAAATTTGGTCTGAATAACCTAATCCACCATATTGGATGGATTCGGTAGATGCATCTTCATTTTAAGACACTTGGACAGTGACATTTTTAAAAAGATATTTCCAAATATAAATAAAAATAAAGGAAAAACTAAATCCAGCAACAGTTTTATTTTCCCATTACTCAAATATGGCATTATCATTTTGGCTTTTTTTCCCCTTCCTTTTTTTTTTTTTTTTTTTGTTTCCTAGAGAATTTTTTTCACAGTTGTTATGTTCCATGTACAATTTCTAAATTAATATTGATTAAGGAATATTGTTCATACTACCTCCTTTTCATAAGCATTATTTTAGATGGCTGCTTGAGGGCAGAGAACATGCCCTTTGCATCTCCCCTGCTGTGAACACAGATATCTACTCATATTAGGCATTCAGTAATGTTTGTTAACTTGAATGAGAGTACAGGAATTTTAAGTAGAAAAACTTTCTTGGAGAGTTCTTTCTGCAACGCTACTCAATATAGTAATACAGTTCAAAAGCTGACAGTCAATAAACAATTGCTGAATTAAATGCTCTAAGAATTGGACTCATGTTGCTGCAATACAGAAGGGGATGTGATATATGCACATGGGTTTCTGCCATGCTGTGCCATCCCTATTGTATTCAGTTTGGGGAAATAATAATGAATTTCCAACACAATGAATGTTTTAATCAAGATAAGGGATATTCATCCCCTGACAAGTCTAACTGCTTTTGCCTTTGCCTTTGCCTCTCAATATCAGTTCTCAATTCAGCAGGCAGAATTATCCTTTTAAAAGTTCAGAATGATCATGTCACTCCTCTCCTTACACCTTCCAATAACTTTCCATCTCAGAGTAAAACCCAAACCCCTTAAAGTGGTTTACAAGATATTATGTAACTAGTCTCTTACCTCTTCTTTCACTGCATGTTGCTGCTCTGGCTCACACACAGTGACCTCCCCACTGTTCCTTAAACACACCAAGTATGCTTCTGTCTCAGGGGTCTGGCATTTGCTATTCCCTCTGCCAGAAAACATCCTGTTCTCTCACGCCCTCAAATCCTTCTTGTCTCAGTTCCAATATCACCTTGTCTGAGAGGTCTTCCTTCTCTTCAAACTGGCATTCCGCGACCTCTTTGCTACTTTATTTCTTCCTTAGTCCTCAAAACCCACTTCATATTGTACATATTTATTTGTCATTTTGGCTTTGTGTTCTCCAAACAAGAATATAAGCTTCCTCAGCATAGGGCCATTGTCTTTTTTTCATTAATATAAATTCCAAACTTAATGTCTGGAATATCTACTGCTTGGTAAATATTTGTTAAAGATATGAATGAGTGAATTCTGAATATCACTTCTACCATGTAGTCAATGCTTTTACTGCACTATGCTTTCCTCTAGTACTTAGAACAACTCTGCATAATATTACTAGATCAGTGTTAAAGAGAATGAAATTGAGAAGTGAAGAAGTTAAGGACCTTGCTCAAAGCTATACTAAATATATATATATAGCATATATAATATAGTATATTATATAAATATAAGACATATATTTATAGCAAGTTTGAGCTTCACACCACAATCTTTTTTTTCCCAAAGCCCAAATCTTTTTCTTTATATCACACTGAGATATTAATTGAATGCAAAGAGTTTACCAATTTTCTGATAATTTTACAATCTAATTTAATGTTGGCTTCTGGGCTGTATTTGTCATTGACATAAAGGAGAAATCCTATGGCTAAGGATCTTGAAACTTACACCATAGTAGAAGAAGATAAAATCTTTGAAATTCAAAGGAAAATGATTTGTCTATGATTTAATTCTTTGTAACATTGAGATAATAATACATTGCAGATATGAAAACATTTTACTCCGGGTTTTTAGGCCTCAACCTCAACATTTGTTCTTATAGCAGTACAGTAGGTATTGAGGCTTATTTGTAATGAGGTCTTCCCTTCCATTAACATTCCCTTTGAATGAATTAGTCAACTTGAATAGTGTTGAAATCAGTGGGAACTATCTCAGAAATATAATTATTATTAGACAAGAACTCTAAAAGAAATTATTCAAAATTTAAATCGCATGCTTTGGAGATTATCACTCTTCTCTCTGTATAACCAATTTCTAGGTACATTGATTTTTTTTCTAAAATAAGAGAATTAATAATCCTGAGATTAGGGCTGGATCCAATTTCTACACTCTTTACCTTTGCAGTTGTGGTTGACTACAAGATGCTTATAAAATGAAAAAAGAAATTTTGGTTCTTTTTAGATGCTGAGATCATGCATTTTATAGCCATATAAGGACAAGGCTTTGAATTGATTTGGTAATACAAGTAGGTTCTTGATGATCCTGTTACAGAGGGGATTGGATATATACAAGATCTCAAATTGGATTAAACTTAATTAAAATCAAAAGTACTTATTATTTTTCTAATATGTGTCAGATATTTTGCTGGATGCTTTTAGGATCATGTAGTAGTGAGACAGAACAGACAAAAGTTGACTGTTCCACACAGAAATCAAGCCAAGTCTTGGTCCCATTTGCACTGATATTCTTACCAATGAGGACAAAAACATTGGATTGTAAAAATCTTCTTTAATCTTAGATGCTACCGACTCCAGAATCACCAAGGCTATGTGAGTCCAAACTAATTACTGTAAAATTATTGACACACATCAATTAGCACATAAAGTTATCACAAACTTATAAGGGCATTCAAAGTTTGACGTAAATAGCAGAGAGCTTAGTTCCTCTGCCTAAATAAAAATCTTAAAAGTGTTGAATCTGAAGTAGAAGGTGTCTTGTTTTAAATTCTCTTATTATGACCCCATGATCCAAATTGTTTATGTATATTTCCACTTAATTTGACTTCTTTTGATTTGGATTAGCTTCTTGACTGATTCTGCGTCCTGTGGGAGTGGATCTGAGCACTTGACAAGCAGAATGAGAGAAATTCAAGTATTGTTATGGTAAATTCATCTTCAATTTGACATTTACCCTCAATTGAATATTTTCATTGAGTTAGAGACTCCATTAACAATCCCCTTCCTTTTTTTCTCATTATTCATGTCTCAAGATTTATCTTTTATTCTTCACAAGAAATCTTTCTATTTTAACAAGCTTAAACAACCTGCACAGAACTTCTCTGTAGGAAATTGACGTGTCTGACTCTATCTTTATATATATAATGGATACAATATTTAGCTTATAATATTTTTAAAGGCTAAGTAAAATAATATAACAGAAATTGCTTTATAAAAAATAAAAATGTGTATTACAAGGTTAAATGTATTATCCATTGATGGGTGGTAACATTTGACTATTTACACAACTCTAATAATTAAATGACAACATACTGTATGATTTAGAAAATAGATAGTTTTGGTGATCCAAGGTTGAGGTATTAATTAGTGGTAAAATATCAAGGGTTAGAAGAATGAACCATGGATAAGGAAATGACTTACAGAGGCAATCAAAGAATCATAGAATGAAAAATAACTTGCCTGACCCAAGGTCACATGCTATTCATTAATTCATCTATTATTCATCCATACATCCATCCACCCATCAAGCATTTATTAAACACAAATATTACAATGATGAACAAAACATGTCCCATGTTTTCAGGGAGGTTAAAGACTTCAAGAAAGAGCTCTTCCCAGAAAATAGCAATGCCGTCTCAAACTACAACTATCTCATATTAAGGAAACAACTGAGATCCTGAAACAACAGAAAAGCAGAAAAGAAAGCTCACATACAGAAGCCCTCAGTCTCATTAAGAGTATGCATTAAACCTAGTCAATCTAGCCAGCTAATTTAAGTTTCTTCCACCATTAAGATAATATGATTACATAGTTTTCTCTATCCGTTAGGAGATCATTTTCTTTAATGAAAATTATACCTTCCCTTCAATTAATTGGAAAACCTCAAGAGACACCTGTTTGTGGACCATTTTTCTTTTCAACATTCCTTATTTTTTTCTGAAAGACACTGAAAGACGTTAATAACAAAGATTAATAACATATGATTCTTGTCCCAAATGATTCAAAATCTAATAAGGAAGATAAATGTAATGCATAATTTCAATTAAATGTGACATATGCAATCACATAAGCTTAGGAGGGCTAAATTCTATAGGAAAATTCAAGAAAGGCCTTGCATAGAATAAGGTCTACTTCTCCCATCCAAGTACTAACCAGGCCCAACCCTTCTTAGCTTCCAAGATCAGATGAGATGGGGCGTGTTCAGGGTGGTATGGCCATAGACGTATAAGGCCTACTTCTAGACTAAGGTTTCAAACAGGCTTTTCTGTTCATTCTTTTCCACTGCTAATTTGTAATTAATTTAATGAGGTAAGACTGTGTTGTAGCATTTATTCAGTAATACTTGACTGAGTATCCACCATTAGACAGACTCTGTTAATCACTAGGGGTATAACAAAGAAAAAGATAGTCCATGGCTCGAAAAACCCAGTCTAGTAAGGAAGTTAGACAAGAGACAAATACATTCAGCAAGTACTAGTTCAATCCTTACTACATGTTCCAGGCTTGGAGTAGAGCAGCAGAAAAAAATGTAAAAAAAATGTTTACCCTTGTAGTGGAGACTACATTCTAATCAGATGAAACTGATAATAAACAATTATAAATAAGAAACACACTATTTTCTTAAGATAATGATGAAAGCTATTAGAAAAACATTGCCAAAGTATTCACAAGTCACTATGAAATCACAGTGATTAACTATCAGACAGAAGAAACAGTTGATAATCAAAGGCTTCCTGAGATGAGTTTTGAAAGCTAAATAAAAATTAAGTAGTTGTTAAATGAGGAAGAGTGCATATTAAGGAGGGAGACCAACTCCCAGTCATTCAGTTTTCTTAAGATCCCACACTGCATAAGAGAGGATAAAAAAAAACGTTCTTGTAGTTCTCAGAGGAGCAAGAATGTCGTCAACAGAATTTTAAAGCCACTCAGACCCTGGAGGCAGAGCTGTACATGGTTATTAGCAATGACCTACCTGACCAGTGAAGCTCATGATAGAAGGGCAGGTCTGTGTGGTGAATATAGCAGTTACCAGGCCCCAGAAGACACCAGACATAGTATATGCCATATCAGATGGCATTGCAGAATGACAACTGATCTGACACTTACCTTAATGGCATTATACCACATAAGATTCCTGTATTGGGAATGCTAACTCATGGAGAAATTAGGTGGAAAGAAATAAGACTGTAAATTGACTAAGTAGTTAGTCAAAAAAAGACTGAATAATCTAAAAATGTAGATGTTGTGCTTAATTGACAAATGTCACTTGTTACTTGTCACTTGTCACTTGAAGTAAAACAATGCTTTTAAATGGAAGTTTATTTGTGGGATAACAAAGACATCGGATATTTGAGATTTTTTTTCTTTGTGTGATTATTAAATTTAAAGGTCTGGATAAAATGAATGGTGTTATGATAAAACATAGTAACAAAAATTTACAGAAGAAAATAAAGAAACCATGCAAAAAATAAGAAATACTAACACAAAACTAGCAGTAAAACTAGGCACTTTCCCAGATGAGTTATATAAAACTTTTAATAAACGGGGAGTTCATAGACTACTAAACTATTCATACTGTAGAGAAAGAAGAAAAATTTCCAAAATATTAGAAGGAAAATAAAGCTTTATCATAGAAAGTTAATTTCAGGGAGATAAAGATATTGCAATATTTTGAAAATTACCAAAATGACATAGAGGTTGAAACATGAAATTGCCAATGTGTGATCATTTTTAACTTACAAAAATAACAATTTCATGTGTTGACATATCATATTAAAAGATCAAAGAAAAAATGTAATTTAAATTATAGGTGACAACAAAGCGTTTGAGGAAATCAGCATCTACTTTATCTTAATAATCAGTAGTTTGTTATTTGTCTTCTGAGTAATAAATACACTGCTGTATAAATATGCTCTAAACTGTATATCCACTCTCCTGTTAAAGGACATAGTTTGCTTGTTTTTTCACTTTTTGTCCATTATTAATAAAGTTGCTATAAGCAGTTGAGTAACAGTCACTTTGTAGACTTTTTTTTTTTTCTCTTGGTTAGATATCTAGGAATAGAAGTGCTGAGTGATAGGGTAATTTATTTTTCACTCTTTAAGAAATTGTCAGTCTTGCAAAGTCTGTGTGACGTTTTGCTACTACCAGCAGGCTAGGAGAGTCTATTGCTCCACATCCTTGCCAACAATGATTAGTCTTCATATTTAGCAATCTTAGTGGATCTGCAGTGCTATTATCATGATTTTACTTTGCATTTTGCTGATGATTAAAGGGTGTTTGTCACTTTTTCATGTGCCTATTGGTCATGCTTATATATTATTTTGTAAAGTGTCTTTGATTTTTGCCCATTTTTATTTTATTTTTTATATTTATTTTTGGCTGTGTTGGGTCTTCGTTTCTGTGCGAAGCCTTTCTCTAGTTGCAGCAAGCGGGGGTCGCTCTTCATCGCGGTGCGTGGACCTCTTCACTATCGTGGCCTCTGTTGTTGCGGAGCACAAACTCCAGATGCGCAGGCTCAGTAGTTGTGGCTCACGGGCCTAGTTGCTCTGCAGCATGTGGGATCTTCCCAGACCAGGGCTCGAACCTGTGTTCCCTGCATTAGCAGGCAGACTCTCAACCACTGCGCCACCAGGGAAGCCCTTTATTGTTTTTTAAATGGAGTTATAGGGGTTCTTTATATATTCTGAATATAAGTCCTTAGTCAGATATATGTATTGTTAATATTTTTTCTCAAAGTATGTTTTTCCTTTTCATTTTCTATGACAAACAAAACAATTTAATAGAAAAATTATTACTAAGTTTAGCTGTTTCTTAAATGCCTTGAAAATAGAATTAATTTTTCTTTATTAAACATTTCCTATCTGTTTTAATAGTTGTTATTGGTGTTATTGTTAGTTTCAGTATAAACTTCTCTCAGCCACATCAAAACTTTGTCCAGCTTCCTTTGCCCTCTTTTTACTTACAGAAGATACTACTTTTGAAAAGTTCTTGGTTTCTCTGTGCCAGGACTCAACTCAACACAACATCAGAAGACAAGCTTTTTCTTAAATCAATGAGAGTAGTCTCACTACCTACAAATAAAGTGTCCTCTTGTCTTTTATATTTAAAAATGTTTGAATTTTTCCAATATAACCATCTAAGAAGTATGAATGTTATGTTTTGATCTAAATTTAGATCTCTAAAGGGAGACAGATGCCCTGACCTCTGTAGCAAGTACATATTATTAAAATCAAATAGGTCACTTTGGTGAAAAGTCTTTTTAGGTCTTCCACGCATTTTTTAATTGCGTTGTTTGTTTTTTTGACATTAAGCTCCATGAGCTGTTTGTATATTTTGGAGATTAATCCTTTGTCCATTGATTCATTTGCAAATATTTTCTCCCATTCTGAGTGTTATCTTTTCATCTTGTTTATGGTTTCTGTTGCTGTGCAAAAGCTTTTAAGTTTCATTAGGTCTCATTTGGTTTTTGTTGTTGTTGTTTTTATTTTCATTACTCTAGGAGGTGAGTCAAAAAAGATCTTGCTGTGGTTATGTCAAACAGTGTTTTTCCTGTTTTCCTCTAAGAGTTTTATAGTGTCCAGTCTTATATTTAGATCTTTAATCCATTTGGAGTTTATTTTTGTGTATGATGTTAAGGAGTGTTCGAATTTCATACTTTTACATGTACCTGTCCAGTTTTCCCAGCACCACTTATTGAAGAGGCTGTCTTTTCTCCATTGTATATTCTTGCCTCCTTTTTCAAAGATAAGGTGACCATGTGGGTGAGTTTATCTCTGGGCTTTCTTTTATGTTTTAACATCTTTATTGGAGTATAATTGCTTTACAATGGTGTGTTAGTTTCTGCTCTATAACAAAGTGAATCAGCTATACATATACCTATATCCTCATATCTCCTCCCTTTTGTATCTCCCTCCCACTCTCCCTATCCCACCGATCTAGGTGGACACAAAGCACCAAGCTGATCTCCCTGTGCTATGTGGCTGCTTCCCACTAGCTATTTTACATTTCGTAGTGTATATATGTCCATGCCACTCTCTCACTTCGTCCCAGCTTACACTTCCCCCTCCCCATGTCCTCAAGTCCATTCTCTACGTTTCCATCTTTATTCCTGGCCTGGCCCTAGGTTCTTCAGAAACTTTTTTTTTTTTTTTAGATTCCATGCATATGTGTTAGCATACAGTATTTGTTTTTCTCTTCCTGACTTACTTCACTCTGTATGACAGACTCTAGGTCCATCCACCTCACTGCAAATAACTCAATTTCGTTTCTTTTTACGGCTGAGTAATATTCCATTGTATATATGTGCCATATCTTCTTTATCCATTCATCTGTCGATGGACACTTAGGTTGCTTCCATGTCCTGGCTATTGTAAATACAGCTGCAATGAACATTGGGGTACATGACTTTTTGAATTACGGTTTTCTCAGGGTATATGCCCAGTAATGGGATTGCTGGGTCATATGGTAGCTCTATTTTTAGTCTTTAAAGGAACCTTCATACTGTTCTCCATAGTGGCTGTATCAATTTACATTCCCACTAACAGTGCAAGAAGGTTACCTTTTTTCCACACCCTCTCCAGCATTTACTGTTTGTAGATTTTTTGATGATGGCCATTCTGACTGGTGTGAGGTGATACCTCATTGTAGTTCTGATTTGATTTCTCTAATGATTAGTGATGTTGAGCATCCTTTCATGTGTTTGTTGGCAATCAGTATATCTTCTTTGGAGAAATGTCTATTTAAGACTTCTGCCTATTTTTGGATTGAGTTGTTTGTTTTTTTGTTATTGAGCTGCTTGTAAATTTTGGAGATTAAACCTTTGTCAGTTACTTCATTTGCAAATATTTTTCCCATTCTCAGGGTTGTCTTTTCATCTTGTTTATGGTTTCCTTTGCTGTGCAAAAGCTTTTAAGTTTCATTAGGTCCCATTTGTTTATTTTTGTTTTTATTTCCATTTCTCTAGGAGGTGGGTCAAAAAGGATCTTGCTGTGATTTATGTCATGGAAAGTTCAGCCTATGTTTTCCTCTAAGAGTTTTATAGTGTCGGGTCTTACATTTAGTCTTTAATCCATTCTGAGTTTATTTTTGTGTATGGTGTTAGGGAGTGTTCTAATTTCATTCTTTTACACGTAGCTGTCCAGTTTTCCCAGCACCACTCATTGAAGAGGCTGTCTTTTCTCCATTGAATATTCCTGCCTCCTTTATCAAAAATAAGGTGACTGTATGTGTGTAGGTTTATCTCTGGGCTTTCTATTCTGTTCAATTGATCTGTATTTCTGTTTTTGTGTCAGTACCATACTGTCTTGATTACTGTAGCTTTGTAGTGTAGTTTGAAGTCAGGGAGCCTGATTCTACCAGCTCCATTTTTCTTTCTCAAGATAGCTTTGGCTATTTGGGGCCTTTTGTGTTTCCATACCAATTGTAAAATTTTTTGTTTTAATTCTGTGAAGAATGCCATTTGGTAGTTTGATGAAGATTACATTGGCTCTGACATACGGATGGCCAAGAGGCGCATGAAAAGATGCTCAACATCACTAATTATTAGAGAAATGCAAATCAAAACTACAATGAGGTATCACCTCACACTGGTCAGAATGGCCATCATCAAAAAATCTACAAACAGTAAATGCTGGAGAGGATGTGGAGAAAAGGGCACCCTCCTGCCCCTTTGATGGGAATGTAAATTGATACAGTCACTATGGAGAACAGTACGGAGGTTCCTTAGAAAACAAAGTAATACTACCATATGACACAGCAATCCCACTGCTGGGCATATACCCTGAGAAAATCATAATTCAAAAGGACACATGTACCCCAGTGTTCATTGCAGCACTATTTACAATAGCTAAGACATGGAAAGAACCTAAATGTCCAGTGATAGATGAATGGATAAAGAAGATGTGGTACATATATATATAATGGAATATTACTCAGCCATAAAGAGAAATGAAACTGAGTTATTTGTAGTGAGGTGGATGGACCTAGAGTCTATCATGCAGAGCGAAGTAAGCCGGAAAGAGAAAAACAAATATCGTATATTAATGCATATATGTGGAATCTAGAAAAATGGTACAGGTGAACCTATTTGTAGGGCAGGAATAGAAACATAGATGTAGAGAACAGACATGTGGACATGGGGTAGGGAAGGGTAGGGTGGGACAAACTGGGAGATTAGGTTTGACATAAATACGCTGCCATGTGTAAAACGGATAGCTAGAGGGAACCTGCTGTAAAACACAGGGAGCTCAGCTCGGTTCTCTGTGATGACCTGGATGGGTGGGATGGGGGGCGTCCAACAGGGAGGGGATATAATTACACATATATCTGATTCACTTCATTGTAGAGCAGAAACTAACACATCATTGTAAAGCATTTTTAACTCCAATTAAAAAAGAAATCATATATGCCACATTTATTTTTTAGTAGAATTCACTGTAGAAATCAAAAGTCAGGTTCATGTGAAATCTTTGCCCATACCTCACATATTTTAATAGCTAATTTCTGATGTAGGTCAATAGTTCTATCAGGCATCTTTGTTTTTCTTGCAACTGTTTTCTTACCAATAAAATGCTTCCATGAGATTATTATAAAGAAATATGCACAAAGCATATATAGTTAAGAACTGTATTAGCAGCATGAGACTGAAAAAATGAAATAAATTTTTCAGAGGTCATATTATGCTACATGCTTATATAAGACAAAAGTATGCAAAAATTATATGGCTGCCTAAATTATTTATATCCCACATACATGTAATTTTTAGCATTTTATGTACAAATAGGAATGTATCCTATATTAGGAGGACTGATCACTCAGGTATATAATCCATGCCTTCCTTTTGTTTGGTTTTTTTTTCTGTTTTTACACTTACTATTCTCTATGTTGAATGATATCACACTTACCATATTGTATTTGAATGATATGTTTACCATTCAAATTTGTATTTTTAGTTCTTGGGGTAGTGACTAGCAGAAAATATGTTCATCCTACAGCTGTGTGAGTTAGAAATTACCCATTATGGAAGACAAGATTCAGAAAGATCAATTGTTTGCCCAAAGTCATACAAGTAGTTCAGAATATAAACCATCTGTCTATTAAGTAACAACATCTACAATGATATTAGTCCTGCCAATATTAGTGAAATGCATTAACTGAAGTTATAGTTTAACACCAATGGGATCTAAAATTAACTATTTAGTTTATTATTTAAAATATTATGATAAAATGTATATAGAAAACAATTACAAATCATGAAACTCATTTCAATCCAAACAATGGTCCTTACATACTCCTTCATGATTTCCCCCCAATCAAAATTGTCCTAACCCATAGGAAAATATTATTTTCATTATTTTAATTGCAGAATTTTCTACCTCAGGATAATACATTATATTGTTATTCATTGTCTTTTCTTAAAATAATTTTGTATTCATCAAGGAAATGCATTTAAAATTTGTTGATGCTTAGTTAAAAAATAAATTGGATTATTGTAGTGAAGGAGAAAAAGAAGCTCTTTATAGGTGAGGCAAAATCAGTCTAATGTTGTTTTTTCTGAAAAGAAGAAGGCTGGGGGAAGAACAAATGACAATTTCTGGGGGTGTCTGTGTTAACGACTAAACCTTTACAGGTACCTTCATTATACAATGAATATAGTATAAGAATCAAAGAGCAGTGATGAGTAAACGATGAGAACGGCTCTTGATATCTTCCATTTGCCCCATCAGATGCACAATCCACCTTTTTCCCTCCTCCCCCACCCAGCTCTGTGCACCAAGAGGCTTTCCCTGCCCGTCTGATGTCACAGGACTGCATCGGTAGGCTTCCTTCACCTTCGACTTCCAATTGAGTGAGTCCAAGCAGAGCCACCACAGAAAACAGTGTCAAGGTATCCACTCTCCCCTCTCTGTTTCTGCTAGATCTCCAAAGGCTGACTACAGAGATTCTCTGTTTTCCATGTCTCCTAGATCATCGGCTGCTTACCCCTCTGTCACCACCACCATAGCCAACTATGTTGTGTGGGCCTCTGGAGTTTTGCCACATGAATGTGACTAGTCACAAGCCCCAGCTCCAACTCCTTCACCACATCTGATATCAGAAAATGCCACACCAGAGAATGTATTATCTGGCTCATGGAGGAGCTACCATGGGGATCCGGTTACTAAACCTGTAATAATGAAAGTTAACTTCCCATGGGGTGAAACTTGAGAGACAGTTAAAGGAGGATAAAATTCCTCTCCCTTTATTTCTTGGATGGACTGTTCCAAGTTAAGAGTTTGAGTGTCAGTAGGCCTAGGGAATTCTTCCTGCAAGGTCAAGCGATTTTATTTTCTGAGCAATCACTCCTATTTCTTTGTATCATTGTGAAAAAGTGGACATAATGTTGATACATTATCTTGAATTCCTTTCCATCCTTAGAACTTCACTGCCATTTTTCTCTGTCTCTGCTGCTATTAAGTGTTATTAGCATTTAATCCTTGTATGAGGTTCTGTTTAATAAGGAATGTAATGAAATTATATGGTTTATATGTATATATATAATATATACATAAAATATATATCACCCCTAGTCATATCTTTCAAACTTCATTTCTAATATTGCTTATCTTTGTAATTTTGAGGGGTATAGGAACATGTTTTTTCCTGTTTCAATAGCCATAGTTAGTATCTCTTACCACTCCCACTTTTCATACGTTTCTTCTCTTCAGCAATTCTACCTAACTTTCTCTCCCAAATTCTGTCGACTGCACTTTCATTTTTTGCATTGTGAAGGCTAATACTCTTACATATTTCTTAAGTCATAAATTTAAATTTGCTGCGCGTTTTCTGTAGGTCATTTACCAAATTTAATGTAGGTATTGTTTATATCATGGTGAAATATGCAAACATTGTTCACTGCAGAGACAGCAATGATATTACATTTTTTTTTCTTATACCACTTATTTATCTGGGATTCCAACTGCCTTATTTTATATTATTTGAGATGTATACACACATATATGTGTGTGTATGAAAATATGTATGTAACTTCTCACATATAAAAAATATCTCTACATAACTTTTTTGCAGGGTCTTCCATCCTCCTACACCAGATTAAATGGATTAATCTCTAGGTCTGTTGCATAGTGCCATCCTAGGACTTCACTCCCAGGATTTCACTCCTTGCCTTCTTAAGTTAGCTCTTCTGTTTTTCAGAATTGACAAAATTCACCATCCATTCCTGGTACAAACTCTCAGGAAAGTAGAAATAGATGGGAACTTCATCAACCTAAGAACTACACTGGAAAACAATTTGGCAGTTTATTAACAATTTAAACACACATCTACAATAAGATCCAGCCATTTAACTTTTGTGTATTTCCCAAAGAGAAATAAAAGATATGTCTGTACAAAAACTTGAACATGAATGTTCATAGCAGCTTTTTTATGATAGCCCCAAACTGAAAACAACCCAAATGTCCATCAACAGTTGAATGGGCATACAAACAGTGGTATATCTATACACTGAAATACTGCTTAGCAATAAAATACATGTTATATCATGGGGAACCTCAAAATAATTATGCTGGGTGAAAGAAGTCAGACAAGTGAAGTATATTATGTATGCTTCCATGTATGTAAGTTTCTCAGAAATGCAAACTAATGTAGAGTGACCAAAAAATAAAACCCATGGTTATGTGATAATGGAGACAGGGATGGAGAAGTGTGGGGAGGGGAGCAAAGGAGGATTTGCAAATGAACAAGAGGAAACTTTGGGATTTTATGAAGTGATCAAGATGGAAAGCATAAAATGTTCTGTGATACTGGAAGCCACATTTTTCATTCCTTCTGAAATAGCTTTAGGCCAGAACTGAAATATCAACAGATAACATTTACTCCAAAAATTGAGCAAAGGCATCTAGCAATTGGATTAACACAATAATGATAATAATAAAACTCTACATTCCAGGCACTGTGCTAAGAACTCAATATACACTTATACCATGCAGTCTTCTCATAAAATAGCAGTGTGAAGTAGGTGTTCATTTCCCTAACTTAATGAAGAAACCAAGGCTTGGAGAAATTAAACACCTTGTCCAATAATATTAATGGAGTTGATTTTTGAACTAACAAATTATGATTCTAGAGTCTGGGATCTCATACTTTAAGTATTATGTGAACCTCAGTAAGTTACAAAAGACATTCTTTTGTGTGATTCTAGTAAATGTGAATAGTGACCATGAAGCAGTATTATTGGGAGGCTTCATTATGATATACTTTTTTTTCAGTGTTATTTTATTTTAAAGGCTTTTAAAAAATCAGATGGATTTTTATCCAGGTGAATTCTACAAAGATTTTCATGCAGTGAGAATCAGTTCCAATCTCCTTTCAAGTATCAATAGGTATGTATAGCTGATTGAACAATGAAGCCACCTTTATCCAGCTCACCATTCTTTTGGTTTTGAAGATATTCATCCAGCGTAGTGCTGCATGAGTTTTCATTTAATTAACTTTGGGCTTTTTTATGTTTATAGGTATCTTGTTCATCTTCTATCACAGCTGGAAGACTGGAGTCTCTCCTAGAGATACTTCATTTGTATGTTATGGAACTCTAATGACCACATGTATTTAAACCTATCTAATATATTCCTTTTCAATTTTCTGAGTTAATATATTTCAACTGAACTCTAGCTCAAGTGAGTTAAATGGTTATTGGCTTGCAAGATCCATGCATAGATACAAATAGAATATGATAAATTACAATATGAAAAAGAAATAAAGCTAGTTCATTTGCAATGCCAAATCAATAGCTTGCTGTTTTATTACATTATATGGTAACAGAACTGTTTTGACTGAATAATTCATCTCAAAAGGAATATTCGGCTTGTTTTATAGAACACACATCAAAGAACAGTTAAAAGATAAAAGGTTAATGGAATCTGGCTGCCAAGAAAAGAGAACATTTCTCTTCTTAAAAAAAAAAAAAAAAAAAAACTCCTGCCTAATTCTTGTACATTTTTAATTAATGAGCTGTGGAAATAAGTTGGGAAACTATTTCTAGAATTCAGGAAATTAAAAATATAATTAAAAGTACATAATATCATGCTGTAGAAAGACAGCATATCTGTCATCAAAAAGTAATTTGATCTTTCAAATCTCTACTCATCTATATACAATCAAATAAACTTGAAGAATTGAGGCATAACCTATCTCAGAAGAGGTGCATTTTGAGATTTCTACAGCCCATCTCACTCATGCACTCACATGCACACACAAACACACACACACACCCCTTCACCTTTTGGTGAGGGCATGGGAAAAAAAGACTTGACATTTGAATTTTAAGAAATTGGTGTTTTTTAGAAAACTCTGGTCAGAAAATAAGAAAAAAATATAATCCAGAATATCAAATTTGATAGATGATATAATAAAAATATACATCCTCTAACCAAATATCATATCACAAAATGAAAGGTGGAACTCTTTTGTAATTAATATTTTACTTTTAAATGCTTTATTTTCCAAACTCTGGTCCTCTTTTTCCATTGATCCAGATACTCTTTTTATCTCTAATATGTACTTTTCCACTTATGTAACCTTTCTGACTCCTCTCCTCATAAAATTAACCATTCCTTTGTGCCCTTCTATTCTCCACACCATTGCTTCTCAGTGTAGTTGAGTGATGCTTTTATAGATTCCAATTTACTGAATCAGAATATATATTTTAATGAAGTTCCCTAATGATTCTTAGACACATTAAAGTCTAAGAAGAATTACTCAATTCTATATAAATTTAATTTTGTCTTTACTTTCATTTATTTGCTCAAGTGTATTTCTTTCCTTTCTAAAGATAAATCCCCTTAGACATAGAAAAAAACACTAAAGTCATTGATCACCATTACTTATTGTATTGCTAACACATAGTAGGATTTATTATCTACTTAACGAACATATGCAATGCATTATCCCACTAAGCTACATTTTGACCAAGCTTAGTCTTTTAATGTTATCAGCAAACATGAAGAATTTAGACTCTTCTCATTTAATTTTCATTTAGGAATATAAATTCATTCCTCTGGAGTGCTTTCACTGGCCTTGTGAATAAGCAGGACTAGCATTTTGACTAAGACCAGAAACTAAGGCAGATTATAACCAGACTTATTTCTTAAACTAATTGCAGCCATAGTGGCATGAGTTCAATGACAAGCAAGGAAGTAGCCTATTGTAGTACTATTGTAGTACTATAGTGTTGTGTTTGAATTCATGTTCAACCATTAGCTATATATATGACCTCAGAAACATTATTTATTAAGATCATTAAGAACTTTTTTCTTCATGTGTAAAGTAGAGACAAAATGCAAATGCATCGTTCAATAAAATAATACTGCAAAATTTCATCAGGAATAACAGGCAAAGATAGCATGCAGCAGTAGTAAGTTTCAAAAGCCAAAATAATGGACTCATTCTTCAGAGGAACTCAGTAATAATAGAACAGTTCTCTCTCTTCATATGCTACACAAAATGCAGTTTGATGGAAATTGGACTACAGGAAAAATAAGAAGATAGCAAAAAGCACACCTAGCTCCCAGATGTTGGTTTCTAAAACTAAGGGTCCTTGAAAAAATGGTTAATTCAATGACTGGAGCAGAAAATATACAAGATAAGCTTAGAACATCCTGTAGTGCCAGAAAGTGAGGGTCTACTCAAACAAATTAAACAAATCAAAAACAATAAAACAAAACAAAACAACACTACATTGATAGAGGTATGTCAAAGGAATGCCAGAGCCAACTGAAATTGCTCCTAATGGCCAAACTTGGAATAATTTGAGCAGCAAAATAAAGTAGTATTGGATTATAATCTGAAATATATGACAAATATCCCTAAATCCATACTGATATAAATAAGTGATTGAATAAACAGATGGAGTAGAAGAATTATTCTCTCATGCAGAAGAATTCCAAATAATTTATATAGGATATAGGTACTCTACTCTCAAGGATGTAGAATCTCACTCCCCACTCCCTATGTGTAACCTGTACATAGTGAGTTTGTTGCAAAGAGTATAGTATGGAACAGAGGAAAAAGAGGAAATTTACAGTGGAGACATCTGCCAAACACTACCTGAGCCAGGTGATTAAGGTCAACATCAATGTTAATATGCCATCTCTATAGTATGTACACTTGATATGATACGATGAAAATGGCATTTGACCTCCTTGATGTTCCTCCTCCAAAACCCACAAATCCAATCTAATTATGAAAATCATCAAGTAAATTTCAATTGAAAGATGATCTATCAAAAAGACACATGCACCCCAATGTTCATTGCAGCACTATTTACAATAGCCAGGTCATGGAAACAACCTAAATGCCCATCGACAGATGAATGGATAAAGAAGATGTGGTACATATATACAATGGAATATTACTCAGCCATAAAAAGGAACGAAACTGGGTCATTTGTAGAGATGTGGATGGACATAGAGACTGTCATACAGAGTGAAGTAAGCCAGAATGAGAAAAACAAATATCATATATTAATGCATATATGTGGAATCTAGAGAAATGGTACAGATGAACTGGTTTGCAAGGCAGAAATAGAGACACAGATGTAGAGAACAAACGTATGGACACCAAGGGGGGAAAGTGGGGAGGGGGTGGTGGTGGGATGAATTGGGAGATTGAGATTGACATATACAAACTAATATGTATAAAATAGATAACTAATAAGAACCTGCTGTATAAAAAATTAATTAATTAAATTAAATTTTTAAAAAAGATGATCTACAAAATATCTAAGCAGTACTCTTCAGCTGTCAAGTTCATCAAAAACAAGGAAAATACAAGAAGTTGCCATAGCCTAGGCACACATGACAAATAATGTAGTGTTGTACCCTTAATGGGATCCTGGAACAGAAAAAGCACATTTGGTAAATACTAAAGAAATATGAGCATAGACTTTAGTTAATAATAATGCATAAATACTACTTCATTGCTGTCACAAATGTGCCATAGTGATATAAGATGCTGATCATAAGGAAAATTGGCAACAGGGCATATGGGAACTCTATGTGCTATCTTCACAATTTTTCCATAAATTTGTAATAGCTCTAAAATAAAAATTTTCATTTAAAAAGATAGACGATAAAGTTCAATTCCCATTTCTACTTCTTAGTCATCGAATGATTTGGAAATTCACTTATTCTCTATGCTTCATTTTCCTCATATATATTTAAGTAAAAATAAGAATTTAGTTGTGTAACTCATTAGATTTTTGAGTGGTTCGAAGGAAATAATTCATAATGAGATATTCTGTAATCTACAAGATGGTATTACTGATGCTATGTCTACACAAAGATCTAAAATTCCTATTCTTAAAGTGGTGAAGACTTTATTAAGTAGGTGAATTTCTACTTCCGCTAATTCTCTCATTAATGGGAAAGAGGAATGTGCAAATGTTCAGCAGTGTTTTGAAGAAATAAAAATAATACCTACTCTTTTTAAGACTATTGAGAAGACAACAGGGAATAATTCATGTAAAGCCAATAGCATAAAACCTGGAACCCAGAGTGTTCACTAAATGCTGTCTGTTAGATATACATGTACACACACACACACACACACACACACACACAATAGAATACTTATAAAAGTTTTATTTAAAAATAAGTACGAGTGATCTAGAGCATTTATAGAGAGTGTAGCCTTTGCTTGTAAGAGAGATTCTTTCTCCTTTTGTGTAGTATTCCATCTCTGTGATTAGGTTGAAAGTTCCTACAGGAGGAAACCTGTATTTGGATTTGAATATGTTACAGACATTCCAAGAGATTTAAATATATTTTCTAGTATATGAACCACTCTTAACAGATATTTGTAGCACACATGAATATAACTGACCCCCAGAGTAGGAGGGCAGGTCTCATAAGGATGTCAACCAAGATGCTGGATCTAGGTTTAGCAAAAGATACCAAAAGCTTAAGTATGTAGATAGCAAGGCTTGTAACACATCTTCCCCCTTATCAACAATGTTTTAAATAAATTAATTTTAAAAAGTATCATTTAAGAAAATTTCAACTAGACTTGTTTAGGAAACAGATTTCCTCAAATCAAAGTTAGAAAGGAATAGTATATTTATAATTGGAATGTGCTTAGTTCCATATGGGATAAAATGTTCTTGAAATATACCCATACATATAACCCTTATGGAATCACACTGAGTGAGAATTATTCCTACAATTGTCCCTTCCCTTGGGTCATTTAAATGGTTTAAATTCCATTTAGATATTAGTCCTAGAGAAGCACCATAATTACCGAAGATAAATGCCTCATCTACTTTCAAATCTTCATTAAAATTAGCTTTGTTATTTTTGTGGTGCCCAATAGCACAGCTATTAGAGTTAAGAGTCTGTCAGCATTTCCATTTACAAACTCTGTTTTTTTAGGGTTCATTATCTTTTCTGCTTTGAATTGCATTAGCCTGAAAATTAGCTGTCAGCATGAATATGTATTATATTACCCAAACTCCATGTACACATCAGTTTGGCAATATAGAAGGCAGAGAGCAGTGACCTCTTTCCTCTTTCTTCAAAAAATTCTAAAGGTGTGTTGACTGCTTGATAATCTCATGGCCAGGGACTAACTGAGCCTTTTAATCATGAACTTTCTCAGGGAATTGGTCCTAAATCTAACCTAATGATTTTGATATTTAAAAATTTATGAAGAAGTCAAATTGAATATGAACTGTACTTGCTTCTCATAATATTCAATGCATTTTAAAGCTTCTGGATGAAATTATAATCTCATATAATTAGAGATCAAAGAGAGGCACATTTCTGGGCAAAAAAAAAAAAGGGATCTGTGATTTGTGATATTTCAACCAAAGAACACAAACAAAGTAAACCACAGAGAGTGCTGTTTTGTTCATTTTGTTAGATCCATTTCTTCACTTTCAAGTGGGCAATGACAGGAGGTGATGCAGCAATCACAACAGAAGTAACAGCTGCAGGGCATGTGAAATGGTGTAAAAAGCATCTGGAATCTGGGCCACACTATGTACCCCTTCTGTCCAGAGTAAAAGCAACAATGGCAATTCTGTGTTTCTCACTCTCTCAATCTCTCTTTAACAAATACACTCTTCATTTAGTTAATTTGTTACCACCTGTTTCAATACAAAACATCTTTCAGATATCATTCATTGTTTATCAGAAAATAGACCTCATCATCCATTTTGCCTTTTTTTTAAAACATGGAGGTGGGAGAGGGGAGAAGATAAGGTAGCAGTGAAAGAACTAGCACTAGTATCATATTTAAATATAATAAGGTGTCACACATAATCTGTCAGAAATAAATAATAAATCTGTCCCAGATCACCATGGCCACAGGCAAGTGGTACTGATATGAGAAAAGTATTGTCTCAGCTGAAGTGTTTGAGTGATAGAGCTGTCACCTGACCTATTTGTAAGGGAATTGAAAATTAAAGTGACAATGAGAGAGGGGAAGTCAAGACTATTATAATTATTTTTGTTACAAAATATACCCATATGTCTCAGCCAGGGCTAAAGAAAAATAGTAGCTAATGTCCACAGAAAGAAAGAAATATGAACAAGTTCTGTTTAAAATCCATACATGTAATAGTTCACCAACTCTGATTTTTTTCCAACATAGTAACAATAGCCTAGTTAAAAAAATAAGATAAAATACTTTTGTTACATTACAAAGAGTTAGATGGAAGTTGTCAAAATTTATAGCTGATGAAACACAAAATGCAAATTCTAACATCTTATTAAAATAGAGGATAATATTCTGTCACTTAAATTATTAAACTCCCCAATAGAACTTTAATTCTTGCCTAATGGTTCTTTTCTAATGTTGGATATTAATGAGTGCTTATCATTAGGAATATCTGATCCATGATGAACTTTGGAATCTTCATTATTAGAATTCTCTCCCTTCTTCATATGACAGTTATACTTACAAGATAATCTAAACAATTGTAATAGATCTTCCGTCTTTCCTCCATTTTAAGAGAACAGATAGCAGTTGGCAAATAGTTCAAGCTAATGCAGGTGTTTATTGAGCCATCAATTCAAATGACGATTTCTGTGGATCTGTGTTCTCAAAACTGTACTCTCTAGACCCTGCAAAAAAAAAATGAAGATATATCCATTTTCCTTAAGCAACAGTAGAGAGGAGACAAAATAATATACACAACTTATAATAACACAGTTCTTTTAAATAAAGTTATGAGTGCACAGAGGCCAAATGTAGTTTAGTATATCCCTCATAAAGCAGGTGATATTTTAACAGGAGTGTTAATTCTCTACTGTTGAGGGCAAAAGGGAGTATTCCAAGTTATGCAACATGCATCTGACATATTAGTAATCAAAAATTAATGAGCAAAATAACAACAACGAAGACAATATTGTAGAATAAAAGGGTTCGTGTGCCTGGCACATGCTATACTCTCAAAAAAATGTTTGCCGGGTATATGAATGAGGTAATGATTAATAATTACCAAAGTTAACATTTATTTCACACTTTGTGACATACATTTTAATAAGTGCTATACATATAGTAGCTCTGTTATATTTTTATTTCCATTGTAAGATGGAAAATATTGAGCATACAGAGTTTAAGCAGATTACACAACATTACACAGCAATTAAGTTGCAGAGTAGAGACTTAAATACAGGTAGTCAATTTTCAACCAGTCTCCTTAATTAATATTTATGAACTTTTCCTATATAAGAGCTACTAATATTGGGTATTATATAGATATTTTTCAATCTATCTGTCCTCAATTAAACAATAACTTGTTTTCGAATAAAGGCTTTGTCAAATATGGAATTATTAGTATTTCTGTATCTACTTGTGAAAACGTGTGCTAGTATGACAATTTCAGGCATGACAGGTCTTGTGGAAAATTTTCTCTAAAAATTAACTTTGTTTCTAAGGAAATTCTAAAACCCTTTCTATGTTTGGCATGTGGAAGAGAAGTTCTTCCCCAATGCTAATTTCCAGGCCATTCTTTTGTATACAGCTGTTAATTTTAATTTGAAAACTATATCAAATTATTGTTGAAAGAAATCAAAATAATATTTTATTTAATGATAAAAAGCCCCTTTCTTCTTTCCACTTATACCATACCTTTCACCAACTTCTATATTAGCATTCATATGCTAATTTGTTGTTCTTAATAAACAATAAAAGCTAGAACGCACCATTAATCTGTTAGAGCAGCTATGCCAAAAAGTAACTAGCAGTGGAATGCCGAATTGGTATGTAACAAGATCATAATTGAGCACTTGCATTTTCATGTAAAATTTCAGTTCCATTTCATGCAGTAGAAATTCTACTTAGCATCACCGATTTTATTGTTAGTTTTGTATTGTGATGTTTCCACTTCTGAAATAAGATAATGAATTAAACATTTAGAACCAAGTGTTAGTGCTTCTCTTAAGAAAGTAATTAATGTACAATTGAAATTGAAATGAGATAATTGATATAATCTTGTTTTATTGAGCTCTTAACTGTTTTATGTGTACTTTTTGAGTCTTATAATAACTTTGTGAGGTAGGTATTTTATCAGGGCCAGGATTAAGGTGAGGTAATTGAGATGAGTCATGTAATTATAGGGTCAGATCTTAAGTTTATATAGAAGTTTCATATTTTGTTCTCATTCATATTTTGCAATAATTTTGATTTTTTAAAAAATATTGTATTAAAATGTTAGGTATCTAGATTAATGTATTTGGAGGTGCCCCCTTAAAACTTGCACACAAGTCAACCCTAGTTCCAGTCCTATATTTTATTATCTACATTTTATAAATGCAATTGAGGATTAGCTGTTTGAAGAGACTTGCCCAGGGTCACACAGTCAGCAAGAGACAGAATTGGCCTTGCTCTTCAGCAGGAGGCTGTACCATCTTCAGCTGCTGAGTTCACCTTAAACTATCTCCACCTTATGCTCTCTCATCAAAGAAACACCGCAGCTTGTTTTCGGTTAAAAAAAAAAAAAAAAATCACTGGAGACATATTAAAAAATAATTATCTCCCTACTTTTCTTTTTACTTCTTGACATTTTTTTCCCTTATCTTGTTTTTGAAAAGTAATTTTTACTTTATTTTTCATCTATATTAGTTTGGTAATTATACATTGTTTTTCTATTTAGTGGTTTAGCAAAAACATTCAACCTTGCCATACCAATGTCTAACATTAACTGATATTTTACCTTCTACCAGCACAATGCAAAGACCTTAGTATACTCCAACTCCATTTACCACTGTCTTTCTGACTCTTGTGCTGATGTGTCATGCATTTTAATTCCCTGTGTATACATTTTAATACCATGCAACATTATCATTTTTGTTTTATAGTCAATATTTATTTAGATTTACATACATATTTACCACTTTTATTTTTCTTCATGCCTTCCTTTTATTTTGTTTTCCTTTTTATTATGATTGAAGATTATTATCCTTTGGAATTTCCCTTAATGTGAAATTGCTGGTGGTGGACTGTTTCTGTTTGTCTGAAAATATCTTTATTTTATTTTCATTTTTGAAAGATATTTTTACAGGGCATTGTATTCTAGATTGGCAGCTATCTTCTTTAAGCATAAGGAAGATGGCATTCTACTTTTCTGGCTTCCAGGTTTTCTGTTGAGATGTAAGTAGCAGTCTGTTGCTCCTTTGATAAACCATCTTTATTCCTTAGTTGCTTTAAAATATTTTCTTTTTGTGTTTGCCTTTGAGCAGAGTACAAGTTTAATGCATTGGGCTTCCTGAATCTGTGAATTGATGGTTTTCATCAATTATAGATAATTCTGACATTATTTCTTCAGATTGCTTTTCCCCTTTCTCTCCTCTCCTAGGAATCCAATTAAACATAATTTAGCCCAACTTACAGTCCTTTCTGTATTTTCCATCCTCTTATTTTTCCAAGGTTCATTCTGTTTCTATAATCCACCAATTTTCTCCTCAGCTATGTCTAATCTGCTACTAAACCCAACTATTGACACCTTAACTTCATTTATTATATTTTTCTAACTAAAATTTCTGTTTGGTCCTTTTCCAACTGTGCTATGTCTGTTTGTGTAGCTTCAGATCTCTGCTAAATTTTTCAGGCTTTGTTTTTTTTAATTTATTTTTTATTGAAGTGTAGTTGATATACAGTGTTGTGTTAATTTCTACCAAACAACAAAGGGACTCAGTTAAACACATATATACATTCTTTTTTATATTCTTTTCCATTATGGTTTATCCCAGAATATTGAATATAGTTCCCTGTGCTATACCTTGTTGTTTGTCAGTTCTATATGTAATAGTTTGTATCTACTAACCCCAAACTCCCAGTCCATCCCTCCCCCACCCCACCTCCCCCTTGGTAACCACAAGTCTGTTCTCTATGTCTGTGAGTTTGTTTCTGTTTTGTAGATAGGTTAATTTGTGTTATATTTTAGATTCCACATATAAGTTATATCATATGGTATTTCTCCTTCTCTTTCTGACTTACTTCACTTAGTATGATAATTTCTAGTTGCATTCATGTTGCTGAAAATGGCATTATTTCATTCTTTTTTATGGCTAAGTAGTATTCCATTGTATATATGTATCACATCTTCTTTATCCATTCGTCTGTCAATGGACATTTAGGTTGTTTCCATGTCTTGGCTATTGTGAATAGTGTTGCTATGGACATAGGGGTGCATGTATTTTTTGAATTATAGTTTTGTCCAGATATATGTCTGGGAGTGGGATTGCTCCATAATATGGTAATTCTATTTAAAGTATTCTGAGGAACCTCCATACTGTTTTTCATAGTGGCTGCACCAACTTACATTCCCACCAACAGTGTAGGAGGGCTCCCTTTTCTCCACACCTTCTCTAGCATTTGTTATTCATAAACTTTTTAATGATGGCCATTCTGACCAGTGTGAGGTGGTACCTCATTGTAGTTTTGATTTGCATTTCTCTAATAATTAATGATGTTGAGGACCTTTTCATGTGCCTATTGGCCATCTGTATGTCTTCTTTGGACAAATGTTATTTAGGTCTTCTTCCCATTTTTCAATTGGGTTGTTTTTTGTTGTTGTTGAGTTGTATGAGCTGTTTGTATATTTTGGAAATTAAGCCCTTGTTGGTCACATCGTTTGCAAATATTTTCTCTGATTCCGTAGGTTGTTTTTTCTGTCCTTACTTTTTGTCATAGTATGCTCCATCCTTCTAACCCCAAAGTCTTTTGCCTTATACCAAGGAAGAATGAGAGAAAAAATAAGTTTAAGTTCAGAATTTTTAAAATTATGTTTATTAGCAAACATATAGAATACAATTAATTATTTTATGTTTAAAAAGTAGTAAAAAGGGGACAGGAGAGCAGTGGTGAGGCATTTGGGAAAGTAAATATACTGATTTGTTTCCTTGGAGGAGAATATTCCAAAAAGGTTAGCGTTATCACCTAGATATATAGTTTCTGGTCCAAGAAATTCTATAGAGAATTAGGTTAGACTCTGCTGTATTAAATTATATGTTGGATTGATTGGAACAGGTTGACTTGTCTCATCAGAATCTCAGAATATTGCCTAGGATTTGTGGTAAATATGGAGATATTTATTTCAGTGCATAAGCCCACAGAGAGTTGTCTATCATATATTCATCATCTCTCAAAGTCCAGTTCAAGTGCAGCAAACTTAATGATGATTTTCTTGAAAATTTCTCTGCTCCTCTCTCAAAATTATAGAATCTTTAACCAGTAATATGAGTATTACATAGTTATACCTTGTCTTATACCCTTTCTTAATTTCTATAGGTACCTCTTAAAATATGTGTATTATTTGAGAATAAGGTATAGCTCCTTCATTGTTACTGCCCTCCACATCATCAGCACATATTCAGACTTTATAATTGGCTAATATCCAAACTATAATGTGAAGACTTAGCATCATACAAATGTAGACATGGTTAGGAGGAAAAAAACCACACTTATAGTGAATTTCTAAATATATATTCCCCACACCAGTCTCTGCTTACTTAGGAAAAGCTCATTCTTCCCTGAAATTTAGATTTATTTAGACTTCTGTGCAACCATAGATGTTCTATGACTTTAAAAAAATATGAGTTTTAGACTATCTCATATTTTTTTAAACTATTATGGGGAGATCTATGTCTCATAATCTCCTATCTGCTCTTTGGTAGCAGAAATGCTCTTAAACCCTTTAATGGTTTGCTGCTTTCTCTAAAAATCCGAAATTCTTTCTTTAATTGGCAAAAGGCTTATCATGAGCTCTCTACTGCAGACTTTTAAAGTATCATCTCTGCTCCATCAGCATCCTACACTCTCACAATGTTGTAGTGATACTGTAATCTCTTTCTGTTCTTTGAATTTGCCTTGCTTTAATATATTCATATCACTGGAAATTGGTGGAACCCACCTTCCACTTAGAGTTCATTTGATCTTTCTTAATTATGATAAATTAGCTTAGATCTCAGCCAACCTACGATATTTTTCTGGACTCCTAAGCCCGAGTTAGGTGCCCTCTTGTTTTTTCCTATAGCACCCTAAATTTTCCCTACCTTACAACTAATTAAACTGTGAAAGAAATACATGTTAATTGACTCCTTAAACCAATATATAAGCTATTTGAGGATCGTGATAAAGACTATTATATTTACCATTTAATCCATGGTACTTTACACAATGTCTAACACACAGTATATGCTAAATATATATTTGTTGAAATTGATAATCCAGTAAATGGTTGGACAAAAACACTGAAACCTCAGTAAAGAAGAGGAGATATATATTTGGTAGTCATTAGTACATGGATAGTAGGGTTAAATTTAAGAGATGTTTTCTAAATATATAGTCACCTTTCCATGAAAATAATGATAACTTAGAATGACTACATTCCCCAGGCAGCTAGTTGTAGCTATACGATTAAGTAGTTGCAAATGTTATATAAAGTGAAGTGCCCTGCATCAGCTTCTGGAAACCTACCTTAAAAAATATACTGAGATGTGCTCATTGCCCTTTCTCCTTTTGTGCTTCCTCCTCTGAAATGTAGATGTGGTAGTTATGGCTGAAGCAGCCATCTCAGACAGTAAAGTGACCATAGCAATTAAGGCCATGCATTGAAGAAAACAGAATGTCTCTGAGGCAGAACTATTATAGACAGCCTAAGGGCTGCCTACCTATCTGAACTTTTATATGAGGCAGAAATTCATGTTATATTATTTATTCCAATATAAGTTTGAGTCATACCTACCCTAAATGAACAAATGATTACTAATGCCAGGGAAGCATATGAGATTACTCAGTGAGAATGTCATTTAAGTTTAATTTTATTTAATACCAAAACCATCAGAGTTCTGTAAAAGTTGAAGAGAGTGATCGAATGAAATGAATGAGGGAGTTTTCAGCAAAAATACTTCCTTTCATACCCAGGTGAGAATCTTACCTTTATGTCTGTTAAGTGACTTTCCATATCCCCAACTCATTCTGTGTTTTCCTGTATCATAGCCCCAATCACACCGTTCTTTAAGTATTTGTTATTTTGTCTGGCTCTGTCACCAGACTGTGA
Source organism: Eschrichtius robustus (assembly GCF_028021215.1). NCBI lineage: Eukaryota > Metazoa > Chordata > Mammalia > Artiodactyla > Eschrichtiidae > Eschrichtius > Eschrichtius robustus. The sequence goes on from NC_090826.1 coordinate 63,870,518, forward strand.
GATCCTTAAAATAGACATATGAATCTTTCTTTTGAAACTCGAGCACAGAATACCAGCTTCACAGAGGCTCTCAATAAAGATTGCATAGATTAATGAACTAATAAATTCTTTATCTCTTTTTTCCAATGTTAATGTTATTCAGATTAATCCAAAGTAAAATAGAAGAGAGAGATAATTTTCCAAATAACTGTTCCTTAGATTATCACGGTAACTGAGACAAATCTGCTATGTATGGTATGAAATAGCCAAATAATTCATTTTTTATATGACTTTACTATCTCAGTGCCAATGTTATTCTTCCCATTTGCTATTGATTTCACAGTATTGCCTTATACAGTGCTTTGGCCTAGCAATTCCTTTTAGCTCATATCAATCTCACATATATATTATACTTCCACTTAGAAGTAAAAGTCACGATAATGCACTGAAATCACTTCAATTCTTAGACAATGGATATGGAAGGGATGGGGGGCTAAAATAGCATTAATATCCTTTAACTGAAATCAATTTAGCACGTTTTAATACTCAGAATTTTTCATTCTTATTCAAATGAAAATTTCTTAAAATGTGCTGTCTCCAATGCAGAGCAAATCATTATAGAGAAAAGTGTATGATATCTATTCATATCTAGAATATATTTTGAATTTCAAGACATGTGTCAGTATGAATGTATTTTTTCCTTTTCCTTTATAAATTATTTTAAAATGTTAAATCAAGTTTGAACTATAAGCATCATACAAATGTCTATGTACTGCCTAATAAATTATGCTAGCTGAACTCTTTTCTTGAATTATTTTTAATAAGTAAGGAATCTAAATGGAAAATATGCTTGCACCATTGCTGTCAAAATGAGTTTGCATTAAAAGAATATGTATTAATATTGCATAGAGAGACCTTTAGGAAATAAAGAATGTGGTTGTAGTATTTAGGAAAAGAATAATTTTCTAAGTTAAATTTTAGGAGTAGTTTTACATTCTTTCATTCGGTTACATTAAATACTATCGCATTAAAAATGTGAAAGTGAAAATGCTCATATTAAAATGTTATATATCATATTTTAAAGAATATACCAATCTTTCACAGTCCCTTTTCAACCCTTCCTCATTCTTCTTGAATGAATCAAATGCAGATTAAGTTTTCCCTGTGATCTTCTTGGCATTTTTTCCAGCCCTTTGAGTTCAAACCCCACTCCTGACATTAGCTAACTTTGTGGGGTAGCATAAAGAAAGAATAAACAAGATGTCAAAGCATGTAGATTTCATTCTTGGGACAATGTTCCCAAACTTTGCAAACTTCAATTTTCTATAATGTAATACTGCTTCCAGTGAGATAATTCTGTGAAAATTGTGTTAATAAATTTGAAAAGTATATACTTAGGAATTATTGTTATATCAAGGAGACAGCTCTGAGTAGGCAATTTGGGATAAGCTTGCCTAGGCTTTCATTGGAAAATTCGGTGGCAAAAGTAAGCATTATTTTGGACCACAGTCAAAAACCTAGTATCCAAGTGATATCATGGAAGATGTGAGAGTATGAAGCTCCAGGAATCAGTCCCTCCATCAAAACAACTATTGAGCTGGCAAGAACTATGGAACTTTGTAAGCCTACAACATCCAGAATACCCGGTGAAGAAAGAGGCTGGTAACTTTCAGTGAATTTCAGTGTTTAGCATGGCAGCTATTTTCCTTCAGCCTCACAGCAGGTAGCCAAGGAAAAGGCCTGGTTTCATCTTGCAGCTTGCAATAAGGACAATATCCTCCAAAAATTCTGAGACGTGTGTTTTGATCTGGCCAATAGGTCACTGAGGGACTGGCACAGAGGTTGAATATTTTTTGGACATTATTTGACTGAAGCAGTCTCCCAAGGGGCAATTCTCAATGGAATTTAAGGAGACAGAACTTCCTTTTTTTTCTTTCTTTCTTTTTTTTTAAATTGAATTCAGATACTCAGAGAAACCTCTCTCAGGTCACTGGTAATTATGGTGACAGAGGAAGAAAGACTTCAGTGTCTACAGATGACAAGGAATATAATCTTTGTGAAAGTAGTTTGGAAAAGTTACTAAACAAATGGACAACTGCAGCACTGAACATGAAAAAACAATAATCACTGGGAGCCTGGGAGAATTCTGCTACCTAGAGTTCACACAGTACCATATTTTAAATGTCCGGTTATCAACAAAAATCACGATGCATACAAAGAAACAGAAGAGTGTGACTATTTCATAGGAAGAATATAAATGACAGGAAGCATCCTTGAAGAAGCCCAGACACTGAACTTCTAGAGAAAGATTTTTAAATTAACTGTCTTATAAATGCTCAAAGAGCTAAAGGGTTTCAGAGGTTCTTTTGGGATGATAAAATATTTTTGAAACTAGATAGAAGTGGTGATGGCACAACAATGTGAATGCAATGCTTCTGAATTGTACATTTCAAAATGGCTAATTGTATGCTATGTGAGTTTTACCTCCAAACAAACCAAAACAAACAAAACAAACAAGAGAGGCCACTACAGTGGAGTCAAATATTTATACTCAAAATTGAATTAAAAACAACAATATTAGAAATTTTATATTATAATATAGATAACAAAATGAACTGATACAAATCAACAAAATGGGTAAAGAATATGGCTAGATAATTATAAAGTGAGATAATAAGAGTGGTCAATATCATATAAAAAACACTTAAACCCTATCAATTAGGTAAATTGCAAAGTCAAGTATCAAAAACTGCTGATTGAATGTGTTGTAAAAGAGATGTCCTCACACAGTGCTGGTGGAAAAATATTTTGGGGAAAAATTTAGAAAAGAAATTAGGAAATATATCAAGAGTCTTCAAAATATTTATGCCCTTCATCTTAGTAATCTATTTCTAGGATTCTAACCTAAAGAAATAATGAGACATTTGCACACAAAGATTTGCATACAAAGATACACATGCAGTTATTTATGAGATACTTATAAATTACTTATTAGAATAGTTAAATAAATTATGGCTAATTTTGTGATGCAATAAAAAGGTATTCAAACTATGTTTTAAGAAGTTATTTATGAAAAAATTGATATTATGCTAAGTAAAATATGTCTTTACAAAATTTGATTTTATGTGCATAACAATATACCTATAGTAGTTCAGATTTTAACTATAAACACAGGTATTTGTGTGCATAGAAAAATATGGAAAATGCATAAATATCAACAGTATTTATTTCTAATTAGTGTAATGACAGTTATTTTTATGTTCTCCATTATCACTTTGTGTATTTTCAAAAATATTGTATAATGACTATTACTTCCATGTAGGTTTTCAAAACAAACCTACAAACAGATTTCTGGCATCCACTAATGGCAAAGTAGGTTATATCAGACTAACCCTCCTGCTGATAAACATTAAAATCTCTGGAAAAAATATAGAAAACAATTAATTGAAGGCATTGTAGAATGAACAAAAGCAGGCAGACCCTGGATGAGATTTAATGCTTGAAAGCAGGACAATAGAGGGGGGTAAGTCCACAGTTATATAGTTTTCCCCTGAAAACACTCCTCATTCATGTGGTCACCAGATAGAACTCAAATAGAAAGCTAAAGACTTATTTCTTTAGGAGTCAAGAGATATAATTTGGGGCTCCAATAGGGGCTGGAAATTGAGAGAGAAAATATCAGAATTATAGGAACCACAGAGTAAGATCTCGAAAATGTGCATAGAAAATCCCCTAAAATTCTTCACAGACCACTAAATTATGCTTATTTTAGGCAAGAATCCAAGAAATCAAGGGGAAACCACAGGTAGAAGGCTAAAAATTCAAGCACAGCTAACTGCAGCTGCCTGTTATAATAGAGAGAGGTTGGAGTTTAAGTCCTACCAAATTAGTGAGGTTTGCTAACACCATAGACTTTCCATTTTAATCTCCAGAAGATCACATGTAATAAGAAAAGACCATGTGCATGAACTAAGGAATTTACCCTATAAATACAGGCATAACTGAAATTTGAACACAGTAACCAACCCACAGATCTAGAAAGCTCAGCATATACCAAGAAATGGAGATTACAATGACAATCATACATAGGCACAATTTTAATTTTAAGTAGTCTATGATAATTTAAAAATTCATACTGTAACCTCAAGGGCAACAATTAAAATTAACACAATGATATCACTGCAAGTTTGTATTTCATAATTATTAAAAAATTATCCTTCAGACTGATTTTTGACACATATCATCCTTGTGAATATATGAAAAGTAAACAGTTACTAAATAAATTGGTTATTTCTTTGAAAAAAAATCAGTGATGACAAAAAGAGCTATGGATAATAAACCTACAGAACAGAGAAATCAGCATAAAAAAATACTGGAATGACACAAATGAAGACAGAAAAATAGAAAGAACAGAGGGGACAAAAAGATTCTAACTCAAACATACCCCCACCAAAATGCTATAAATGTAAATGGATTAAACACTCAATATTTAAATGCAGATACTTTCAAGCTAGGGAAAAATAAAGGCAGATAAATGATGGAAAGTCAAAGGATATTAAAAGCTTCAAACACTAAGCATAAGCAACCTAGTGTGGCTATAACAATGTCAAGTAATGTAGGCTTCAAGAAAAGGAGTATTGCCAGTAGTTGTAAGACATTTTATAATGATGAAAGAACATATTAATAAAGAAAATTCAACAGTCTTATTAAATGTGTAGCATCTATAATTGAAATTCAAGATACATGGAACAAAAATTTTCAGAAATACAAATATAAATAGAAAAATCCACATTCATAGTTGCAAATGTTAACGTATCTTTTAGTAGGTGACAGACAAATAAGCCAAAATGCAGATTTGAATGACACTATTATCCAATGTGATCTAATAGAAGTTAATAAAACACTGCACCTCTTAACAAGACAATGTACATATAACATTCACATAAATCTTATTTTAAGCCACGAAACAATTTGCAAAATACTTTAACAGTTTGAAACTTTACTGAATGTGCTCTCTAACCACAATAGAACTAAAGTAGAAATAAATACCATTAGCATAGCTAGAAAAGTCCTAAATACTTGGAAAATAAGCAACCCAATTCTAAATAATTCAAGTATCAAATAAAAATCACAAAGAAACTGATATTTGTGTATGTGCATATGTGTGTATGATTCATAGGAACAGTAATTTAAAAATCTATCAGTATTTGTGGAATTTAGCAAAAATAGTGCTTAAGAGTAAATCTATACATTTAAATGCTTATTTTAGAAAAGAAGACAGGCTTAAAGTCAATAATCTAAGAATATATAAATGAATGGAAAGCCATAACATGATTATGGATTGGGAAACTCAATATTGAGAGCCATTATGCTCAAATTAATCTATAAATTCAATTTAGTGCCAGTAAATATCCAGTACACCTTTTGCTAGAAATTGACAAACTGATTCTAATATTCATATAGAATTTCAACACATCTAGAATAACCAAAGCAATCTTGAAAAAGAACTCTATCCAAATTAAAGTCTTACTATAAAGCTACACTAATCAAGACAGGGTGATGTTTTCACAAGAATGAGCATATAGACAAATGGAAAGAAAGAGACAGTCTAGAAATAGATTCAGAGTTATACATCTAATAGATTTTATAAGGTACGAAGTAATGTAATGGGGAAACTTCAAAAAGAGGATATATAAATGATCCATGACACAAGAGAAGATGCACAAAATGGTCAAAATCATTAACAGTGTCAAAAGTTAAAAAAAAGTAAAGCCAATGATCCACTTAAGTAGTAATTAGTAAAAGTTGATTGTGCACACACAGAAAGACAGTTTGCAAACCAGGAGCACTCAACCAAAGTATGGAATAAGGCACAGAGATATATTTCTACAAAGCTGATCATATAGTGTGAAGGCAGTGAGTGTTCATTCTTTACATTGATTGATTACAATATTCAGCAAAATACCTCATTGGGGCTTCTCAAGAGATTATCTTTGAATAGTAATGTCTAGTTTTAAAAACAGGTCATTTCTCTCCTTAGGTAGGTTTATTCCTAGGTATTTTATTCTTTTTGATGTGATGGTAAATGAGATTGTTCTTTAGTTTCTCTTTCAGACCTTTCATTGTTAGTATATAGGAATACAAGAGATTTCTCTGTATCAATTTTGTATCCTGAAACTTTACCAAATTCATTGATGAGCTCTAGTAGTTTTCTGGTAGCATCTGTAGGATTTTCTATGTTTAGTATCATGTCATCTGCAAACAGTGACAGCTTTAATTCTTCTTTTCCTATTTGGAATCATTTTATTTCTTTTTATTCTCTGATTGCTGTGTCTAAGACTTCCAAAACTATGTTGAATAAAAGTGGTGAGAGTGGACTCCTTTGTCTTGTTCCTGATTTAGAGGAAATGCTTTCAACTTTCCACCACCGTTGTGTATGATGTTAACTGTAGGTTTGTCATATATGGCCTTTATTACGTTGAGGTAGGTTCCCTCTATGCCCACTTTCTGGAGAGATTTTATCATAAATGGGTGTTGAAATTTGTCACAAGCTTTTTCTGCATCTATTGAAATGATCATACGGTTTTTATTCTTCAATTAGTTGATGTGGTGTATCACACTGGTTGATTTGCTGATATTGAAAAATTCTTGCATCCCTGGGGTAAATCCCACTTGATCATGGTGTATGATCCTTTTAATGTATTTTTGGATTTGGATTGCTAGTATTTTGTTGAGGATTTTAGCGTCTATGTTCATCAGTGATATTGGCCTGTAATTTTATTTTATTTTTTTGTGGTACCTTTGTTTTGTTTTGGTATCAGGGTGATGATGGCCTCATAGAGTGAGTTTGGGAGTGTTCCTTCCTCTGCAATATTTTGGAAGAGTTTCAGAAGGATAGATGTTAACTTCTCTCTAAATGTTTGATAGAATTTGCCTGTGAAGCCATCTGGTCCTGGACTTCTCTTTGTTGGGAGTTTTTAACAACAGTTTCAATTTAGTCCTTGTGATTGTTCTGTTCATATTTTCTATTTCTTCCTGGTTCAGTCTTGTAGGATAATATTTTTCTAAGAATTTGTCCATTTCTTCCAGGTTGTCCATTTTATTGGCCTATAGTCTCTTATGATCCTTTGTATTTCTGTGGTGTCCACTGTAACTTCTCCTTTTTCATTTCTAATTTTATTGATTTGAGCCCTCTCCCTTTTTTTCTTGGTGAGCCTGGCTAAAGATTTATCAATTTTGTTTATACCTTTCAAAGAAAAGGCTTTTAGTTTCATGATTTTTCTATTGTTTTCTTCATTTCTATTTTATTTATTTCTGTTCTGATCAGATGAATGGATAAAGAAGATGTGGTACATATATACAATGGAATATTACTCAGCCATTAAAAATAATGAAATAATGCCATTTGCAGAAACATGGATGGACCTGGAGATTATCATACTAAGTGAAGTAAGTCAGACAGAGAAAGACAAATATGATATTGCTTATATGTGGAATCTAAAAAAACAAAAAAGATATATGCAAATGAACTTATTTACAAGACAGAAACAGACTCATGGCTTAGAGAATGAACTTATGGTTACCAGGGGGGGAAGGGTGGGGGGAAGTGTTGATTGGTAGTTTGGGTTGACACGTACACACTACTATATTTAAAATAGATAACAAGGACCTACTGTTTAGCACAGGACACTCTGTTCAATATTCTGTAATAACCTAAATGGAAAAAGAATTTGAAAAAAGAATAGATACATGTATATGTATAACTGAATCATTTTGCTGTACACCTGAAACTACCACAACATTGTTAATCAACTATGCTCCAATCTAAAATAAAAATAAAAAATGAATAAATTAAAAAATAAATAAATGAATAAATAAATAAAAACAAAGCTATCTGTCCCCATATATAAAACAGATCAGTGTTTGCCAGGGACAGTGATGGGAAGAACTGACTGCAACGGAGCACAACAAACATTTTTGGTTTATCAAAATGTTCTGTATCTTGATTGTGGTGGTTCTTGCATAACTGTGTGCATTTTTCAAAATTCATAGAACAGTACACCTAAAAATTGAGAAAATTATATGCATCTAATCTTAAAAAAATCAAAGCTTGATTAAACCAGATGCTCTACATTCTGGTAAAAGCCTTCCCAAGAAATTACACATAAAATGTCATATGTTTATTTACTTTTGCCATCCCTTCTCAGCTTGAATTATTATTATGCTCTGTATACAAAGTTGGATTGGGAGACAGGAAGAAATACCTAGTATCTCTCATTTTTAAAAGTAAGTAAGCACATAGTAAATAAATAAGTAAATGAGTAAGGAAAGAAGGAAGGAAATAAGTAAGGCAGGAATTATCTTCTCTTAATATCACACTGAGTGTTCCCTATTTCTTTCTCACACCAGCAGAAAAATGTGTTGAGAAAGAAATCTAGGAAACTACTGCCTCCATTTTCTTCCTTCTCATTCACTGTTTATCCCATCAAATATGGTTTTTTCTACATGCCATTTTAATTCCATTGTGGTCAGATAATATTCTTTTTTTTATTTATTATTTTAATTATCTTCAATCTATTGGTTTGTTTTATTGTCTAGGGTTTGTGTGTGTGTGTGTTTCATCTGCTCTACAAAAGAAAAGAATGTGTATTCTTTTATAGGTGGGTGAACTAGTCTCTCTAATTGTCAATCTGATAAATTTTGTTGAAAGTGTTGTTCAGGTCTTGGATATCTTTACTCAGTTTCTAATTATTTGTTTTGTTTATTACTGAGAGAGACAGTTGAAGTCTCCAACTATATTTGTGGGTTTATCTACTTCACCTTTCAGTATTGTCAGTGTTTGCTTCATGTATTTTGGAGCTTTGTTGTTTGGTGTACACACATTTAGAATTATTATGTCATCTTTATTCTTGGTTATATTCTTTTTACTGAAATATACATTATCTTATATTAATGCAACTACTCCAGCTTTCTCTTCGTGTTGGTGTGTGTAGTTTTCTATCATTTTATTTAAACTTTTTATTTAAAGTGAATTTCTTATAGACATCAGGTGGTTGGGTGATGTTTTTTAAAACACAATCTGACAATTTCTGTCTTTCAATTTTTTTAGATCATTTAGATTTAGTTTAATTTTTGATATGGTTGGATATAGTGCTACCATTTTTTACCTTTTCTGTTTGTCTACTCTGTTTTGTTTTTCCTTTGGTCCTGCATTTGTGGCTTGTTTTTGATTATATGAATATATTTTTAGATACTGAATTTTATTTACCCATTGGATTTTTGGCTACAAGTACTCATTATTTTTGGAGGTATTTTTAGGGATTACAGTATGCATATCTAACATTTCATAGCCTACTTAAATACTGTAGTTCACATAAAATACAGAAGTCTTGCAATCATATAGGTAGTTCCCTTATCCTTCCTCATTGAACTTTATGATGTTGTGATAATTTGTATTACATATCCTCAAAACCCCAATAAATAATGTTATAACTTTAATATTCAGAGTCATATTTATTTTAAAGTATTTAAAAACATTACTTTATATGTACCCAAAGACTTACTGTTTCTGTTGCTCTTCCATCATTCTCAGATTTCCAAATTACCCTCTGGTATTTTTCCCTTCATCCTAAAGTACTTTCTTTAGTGTTTCTTTTAGAACAATCTCAATGGAAGAAAATTTTCTTAGTTTTCCTTTATTCTAGACTTTATTAAGCCTTAATTTCTGGTCTTCATCATTTTTGATGAGAAATAACTCTGATATAAGCCAAGAAAAGATGTGTAGATTTATATACAGAATTAAAAAATCTTTTTCAGCTCTCTTTCTCTTAGAGTTTCCCCCACATTCCTTGCCCTGAAGGGACTGTCTTTTCACTCTCTCTGGCTAGAAAATTGGTTCTATATTAGAGTGTTAGCCACTCACACTACTGCTTCACCAAGAAGCAACATGACTGGGGCCTGGCCTTGGGTCAAAGCCACAGAGAAAAAGAAGGGTAGGGGCAATAGAAGGAATTTTGATTCTATGGTAATTGTTTCTCCAAGTTTTGACAACCCTTCATGATTCATATGTTTTTGATTACTTTTAATAGTCCTCAGGTAATTGTTTTTTAAATGTTTTTATTGTGATAAAGTACATATACTATAAAATTTACCATCTTAATTTTTAAGTGTACAATTCAGTGGTATTAAATATATTAAAAATATTGTGCAACCATCACCACCATATATCTCTGGAATTTTTCAGTTTGTAAAACTAAAACTCTATACCCATTAAATGATAACTTTCTATTTCCCCCAATACCCAGCCAAGGGCAACCATAGTTCCTCTTTCTGTCTCTACAATTTTGACTACTCTAAGTACTTCAAATAAGTAAAATAATAAAGTATTTGTATTTTTGTGACTAAATTATTTCCCCTAGCATAATATCCCCAGTGTTCATCCATGTTGTAGCATATGTCAGAATTTCCTTCCTTTTTAGGACAGAATAATATTCCATTGCACATATGTACCATATTCTACTTATCCATTTATCTGTTGATAGACTATTTTGTTGCTTTCACATTTCAACTATTTTGAATAATATTACTATGATGATGAGGTCTCTTCAAGACCTGCTTTCAATATGTTTGGGTGTATAACCAGAAGAGGAATTAATGGATCATATGATAATTCTATCTTTAATTTTTTTTAAGGAACTGCCATATTATTTTCCATTGCAGCTGCACAACTTTACATTCCCACCAACAATGCACAAATGTTCCACAAGGAGGTGGCTACAGCTAGACAAAAGTAAGGAAGTGTGTGTTCCCATGGAGGATTCTCATCTTTACTAACACTTGTTATTTTAGTTTTGTCTTTTTTTGTTTTTTGTTATGCTAGCCATCTCAATGAGTGTGAGGTGGTATCTCATAATTTTGATTTGCGTTTTCCTAGGGATTAATGATGTTGAGTATCATTTCAGATCCTTATCAACCGTTTGCTTATCATCTTTGGAAAAATGTCTATCCCAGTCCTTTGCCCATTTTTAAACTGGGCTGTTTGTTTTCTTGTTGTTTAGTTTGAGTTCGTTATATATTCTAGATATTAATCCCTCACCAGATATACAATTTGCAAATATTTTCTCTCATCCTGTGGACTGTATTTTTACTCTGTCAATAGTACCTTTTGATGAACAAATTAAAAACAAAATTTTCATGAAGTCTGATTTGTCCATTTGTTCTTTTGTTACCTGTGCCTTTAGTGATATATCCAAGAAATTATTGCCAAATGTAATGTTGTGAAGCTTTTCCTCTATGTTTTCTTCTAAGAGTTTTGCTGTTTAAGCTCTTATATTTAGGTCTTTGGTCCATTTTGAGTTAATTTTTATATACGGTGCTAGGTAAGAGTCCAAATTCATTCTTTTGCATGTGGATATAGTGTTTTCCCAGCAGCATTTATTGAAAATATTGTCCTTTCCCCATTAAATGGTATTGGCACCCTTGTTGAAAATCATTTGAACATATATGTAAAGGTTTATTTCTCGTTTTTCTATTCTAATGGTCTATATGTCTATCTTTATACCAGTACCACACTCTTGATTAATTTTGTAACAAGTTTTGAAATCAGGAAATGTGAGTCCTCCCACTTTGTTTTCTAAGATTGTTTTGGCTAGTCAGCATGCCTTGAGAGTCCATATAAATTTTTGAATAGGATCTTCTATTTCTACAAAAAAAATCACTGGAATTTTGATAGATTACATTGAATCTGTGAATCACTTCATGTAATATTGGCATGTTAATGGCATTAGGTCTTCTTATCCATGAACATGTGATGTTTTATTTATTTATGTCTTCTTTAATTTCTTTAAGCAATGTTTTGTATCATGGTACAAGACTTACACCTAAGTATTTTTTCTTCCTAAGTATTTATTCTTTTGGATGCTATTATAAATGGAATTGTTTTCTTAATTTCCTTTTCAGATTGTTTATTTTTAGTGTAAAGAAATGCAACTGCCTTTTATCTTTTGACTTTGTATCCTTCTACATTCCTAGTTCTAACTTTTATTAGTTTTAACCAAATAAAGGAAGAAAAAAAACATGATCATCTCATTTGATGGAGAAAAAGTATTTGACAAAATTTATTAGCCTAATTTATTTGTTCTAAACATTTTTGTGGGTGTGCACTCTTTAGAGTTTATACATATAAAATTGTATAAATTGTAAACAGAGACAATTTTACTTCCTTTCTAATTTGGATGACATTTATTTATTTGTGTTGACTAATTTCTCTGTCTAGAACTTCCAGTACTGTGTTGAATAAAAGTGATGAAAGTAGGCATCCTTACCTTTTTCCTGATCTTAAAGGAAAACCTTTCAGTTTTCCACCATTGAGTATAGTTCACTGTGGATATTTCATATATGGCTTTCATTATGTTGAGGTAGTTTCCTTCTATTCCTATTTTAAGTGTTTTTATCATAAAAATGTGTTGAATTTTGTCAAATGCTTTTTCTCCATCAAATGATATGATTATGCGTTTTTTCCTTTCATTTAGTAAATGTAGTTTATTACACTGATTGATTTTTGCATGTTGAACAACTGTTGCTTTCCAGGAATAGTTTGTACTTGGCCTTGTTATCTAATTCCTTTAATATGCTGCTGAATTTGTTTTTTTGGTATTTTATTAAGGAATTTTGCATCAATGCTTATCAGGGATATTGGCCTATAGTATTCTTCTTTTTTTTTTTTTCAGTGTTTTGGTCTGGATTTGTTATCAGAATAATGCTGGCCTCATAAAATAAGTTTGGAAGTGTTTCCTCCTCTTCAATATTTTGGAAAAGTTTGAGAGGGATTGGTGGTAGTTCTTTAAATGTTTGGTAGAATTCACCAATGAAACCATCAGGTCCAGGGTTTTTCTTTTTGGGAGATTTTTGATTATTGATTCAATCTTCTTACTTGTTATAGGTCTATTCAGATTTTCAATTTCTTCATGATTTAATTTACAAATTGTTACAAATTGTTACAAATTGTTACAAATTTCTCTATTTTATGTAGGTTGTCCAAGGTTTGTGTACAATTAATCATAGTACACTCTTGTAATCATTTTTATTTCTACAAAATCAGTAGTAATGGCCCACTTCCATTTCTAATTTTAGTAATTTGAATCTTCTCTTTTTCCCTTGTTCTCACTAACTAAATATTTGTAAATATGTTGATCTTTTTAAAGAATCAACTATTGGTTTGATTGATTTTCTACCATTTTTTATTCTCTATTTCATTTGTTTCTGCTCTAATTTTTATTATTCCTTCCTTCTGCTACTTTTGGATTTGTTTATACGTCTTTTGCTAGTTCTTTAAATTGTAAAGTTAGGTTGTTGATTTGATATCTTTTTTCTTTTTTAATGTAAGCATTTATAACTCTAAATTTTCCCCTTACACTTGTTCACCATGCTTCCTATGTTTTGGTATGCTGTGTTTTCATTTTAACTAATCTCCTTGTATCTTCTAATTTCCCTTGTGACTTTTTCTTTCATCCATTGATTGTTTGAGTGTGTTGCTTAATTTCCAACAATTTGTGAATTTTCCGGTTTTATTGCTATTATTGATTTCTAGCTTTCTCCAATTGTAGTTGGGAAGTTACTTTGTTGAATATCTTTTTGAGGTCTATTGAGATTCTAATTTGTAGCCTGACATATGGTCTATCCTGAAAAATGTCTCATGTTCTCTTGAGAAGAATTTGTATGCTTTTGTTATTGGGTAGAGTGTTCTCTATATGTTTGTTAGATCTAGTTGGTTTCTTGTATTGTTTAATTCCTCTGTTTCCTTACTTATCTTCTGTCTGGTTGTTGCATACATTATTGAGAGTGGGGTATTGAAATTTTCAACCATTTTTGTTGAATTTTCTACTTGTCCTTTAAGTTCTGTCTTTTTTTTTTTTTGCTTTATATATTTTGATGCTGTGTTATTAGATGCATAAATATTTATAATTATTAAATCTTCTGGCTGTATTAAACCTTTTATTAATATCTGTTGTCCTTGTCTCTTTTATTTTTGATTTAAAACCTATTTTTTTCTGATACTAGTATAGCCACTGCTGTTCTCTTTTGCATGAAACTATTGCATGGAATATCATTTACCATCTCTTTATTTTCAATATATTTGTATTTGGATCTAAAGTGAGTCTCTTGTAGATACCATAAAATTGGATCAGGTTTTCATCCATTTTGCCATTCTCTGTCTTTTCATTGGAGAGTTTAATCCTTTAACATTTAAAGTGATCACCAGTAAGGAGAGACTTACTTCTGTGATTTTGCTATTTATTTTTTGTATGCCTTATACTTTTTGTTCCCCATTTCCTGCATTATTGACTTTTTTGAGTTTAATTGATTTTTTTTTTGTAGGAAAATGTTTAAATTCCTTTATTTCCTTTTGTATATATTCTACAGCTATTTTGGGGTTTCCATGGAGATTATATCTAACATTCTAAGTTTATAGCACATTAATTTGAATTATTACTATCTTAACTACAATAACATACAAAACCTTTACTCCTTTACAGCTCTGCCCACACTCCTTTTGGTTTTTGATGTCACAATATTATGTCTTTATACATTGTGTGTCCCAAAACATGAACTTATAATTCTTTTAAACGTTAACCTCTTAAATTATGCAGAAAGCAAAATATGGATTATTAGCATTTAGATAATTGTTTAAAAATTGTATTAGTCTCTGAAATCACATTCAAAACATAGTGGAGTTAAAAACCATTATTACAATATTACTAGCTTTATGTATTTTATGAATTTAAAGTACTGTCCATGTTTTTAAAATTATCGAGTTCTTTATTTATTCACATGACTTCAAGTTATTGTCTAGTGTCATTTTATATCATCCTGAAGGACTCTCGTGAACATTTTTATAGGTCAGGTCTGGTGGTAAGAAACCTTCAACTTTTATTTAATGGGATAATCATATATTCTCCCTCACTCTTAAAGAACATTTTTGGTGGATAGAGGATTCTTGGTTAACTTTTTTTTTTTTTTTTTTAGCTCTTTGAATATATTGGTCCACTGCTCTCTAACCTCCACTTTTTTTGACAAAAAATCTACTAATAATCTTTTGAGGATTCCTTGTATGTAACAAGTCACTTCTCTCTGGCTGATTACAAGATTCTTTTTTTTTCTTTCAGTTTCTAAAGGTTGATTAAAATGTCTAGGCGTGTGCCTTTTGGGGTTAATCATATTTGGAGTTTGTTGAACTTCTTTGGTATTTTTATTTATGTCTTTGATTAAATCTGGGAAGTTTACAGCCATTATGTTTTCTCTCTCTCTTTTCTTTCTGGAACTCCCACAGTGAATATCTGGATCTGTTTGATTGTGTCCCATAAGTTCCTTAGGCTCTGATTACTTTTTTCAGTCTTTTTTCTTTATGTTCTTTATAATGAATAATTATTGTCCTGTCTTCAAGTTCACTGATTATTTCTTCTGCATGGATAAATCTGTCTTCAAATCCCTCCAGTAAAATTTTCATTTCAGAAATTGTATTTTTCAGGTCCAGAATTTTTTAAAAAAATTCTGGCTGTCTTCATTGATATTTCCATTTTGCTTATAAATCATTCTCTAACTTTTTTCACATCTTCTTTTAGTTCTTTAAACATCATTAAGACAGTTGATTTAAAGTCTTTGTGTCATAGAACTGCCAACAGGCCTTTTTCAGATTCTGCCACTGTGATTGTTGTCTAGGTGGGGAGACAGATTACAATGCTTCCTACAACACCATGTTCCCAGAATCTTCTCTGTTGGGTAATTGCTTTTTGTATTTTGTTCAGAATTTTCTATCCTAATCAGCAGGAGAGATAGGCTATAGTAGACTTATTTAATTTTAGCTAGAATCATTTAAATGGTTGCTTAAAATGCATGCATGTGTAACTTTGATTGAAATAAACACAAATAGTTAATCTAATTTGATTTCATGCCAAACCATTTTCAAAAATAGAAATTTAATATTACTATACAAATAAATATAAATTATATTGTTTATCCCATCACTACTACTATCAGATGTATTATGTACAGGAAATAAAAAAGATGTGTATTTGTCCTATGCATTAGATTTATTTATAAATTTTTTAGACATAAATAAGTTATCCTTCAAAACAAGTTTTCTCAAGACATGCAGATGGCCAAAAAGCACATGAAAATATGCTCAACATCACTAATTATCAGAGAAATGCAAATCAAAACTATAATAAGGTATCACCTCACACTGGTCAGAATGACCATCATCAAAAAGTTCACAAACAGTAAGTGCTGGAGAGGGTGTAGAGAAAAGGGAACCTTTCTACACTGTTGGTGGGAATGTAAATTGATACAACCACTATGGAGAACAGTACAGAGGTTCCTTAAAAAACTAAAAATAGAATTACCATATGATCCAGCAATTCCACTTCTGGGCATATATCTGGAGAAAATCATAATTCAAAAAGATACATGCACCCCAATGTTCATTGCAGCACTATTTACAATAGCCAAGACATGAAAGCTATTTAAATGTCCATTGACAGAAGAATAGATAAAGAAGATGTGGTACATATATACAGTGGAATATTACTCAGCCATAAAAAGGAATGAATAATGCCATTTGCAGCAACATGGATGGACCTAGAGATTTTCATACTAAGTGAAGTAAGTCAGACAGAGAAAGACAAATATCATATGATATAGCTTATATGGGAAATCTAATTTTAAAAATGATACAAGTGAACTTATTTACAAAACAGAAACAGACTTACAGATATCAAAAAACAAACTTGTGGGCTTCCCTCGTGGCACAGAGGTTAAGAATCCACCTGCCAAAGCAGGAGACACGGGTTTGAGCCCTGGTCTGGGAATATCCCACATGCCACGGAGCAACTAAGCGCCTGCGCCACAACTACTGAGCCTGTGCTCTAGAGCCTGTAAGCCACACCTGCTGAGCCCGTGTGCCACAACTACTGAAGCCCGCGCACCTAGAGCCCATACTCTGCAACAAGAGAAGCCACAGCAATGAGAAGCCAATTCACCCCAACGAAGAGTAGCCCCTGCTTGCTGCAACTAGAGAAGGCCCGCGCACAGCAACAGAGACCCAATGCAGCCAAAAATAAATAAAAATAAAAATAAATAAATTTTAAAAAAAAGAAAAATACTTGTGGTTACCAAAGGGGAAACATGGTGGGGAGGGATAAATCAGGAGCGTGTAATGAACATACACACACTACTATACATAAGATAGATAACCAACAAGGACCTACTGTATAGCACAGGGGACTCAACCCAGTATTCTGTGATAACCTATATGAGAAAAAAATCTAAAAAAGAATAAATATATGTAATGTATAACTGAATCAATATGCTGTACACCTGAAACTAACACATTGTAAATTAACTATACTCCAATATAATTTTTTTAAAAACTTGAAAAAAAAAAACAGGTTTTCTCAGTGTGTTCTATACATTTCAGTAATTATTTTTATGACTTTTAGGAATCCTGGATCAAACAAAATTAAGCATAATGTTCTGGAGTTTCCAGTGAATAGTCAGGAGGGCAATATATTTTACCATGCAATCTTTCCAGATAGCATCTCAATAGTTTAGAGTGCTACAAAACCATTTTAAAGTATCTCCTAATTATCCATCTGTATTAATGTTATCTAATAGTGAATAAAAAATTATTTCATGGAATTACTTAGGAAATTAGTTGGCTCATAGGATTGAAGGTAGCACTGTTAAAATGGAAATAATTCTACCTTGGTATTAAATTAGAATTGGATCTAGCAGGAGACATTCATTTTAGTCTGAAGGGCTACAAGAAAAATGAAAAGTTTTACTAAATTTACATCAAAGTAATTCTGCATTCAAAGAGTAATAAGCAGTCATGTACAGGAAGAGAAATATCCATATTGGTTTGACTGTTAGGATTTTTCCTTTATGAAATGATGAATTAGTGTAGTGGTTGGCAAAAATAATAATAATTGCAGTAAAACTACTACATTTAAATAAATAATTGTTTATATACCGGATGAAAAGTGACTACAATATGAATATTTCTTTCAATATTTTTCTGATGCACTTTGATTTTATACAGCTTTACCCTACTAGTTATGGTGAAATTAGAGCACTCACTACTATCAAGCTGCACACTTGCCACTCTCATTTTCAGGTTTAGCAAACATTTGAATACCTACTCTAAATAGAGGTAATCAGTGACAAGCATTGTAGATAGCAGAATAAATTACAGATGTTTTGGGGATTGAATTCTAAATTCTCTTGATTTAAACTTACAAAACCAGACTAAAATCTACTTCTATGCACTTTGATATTTAATTATCTAGAAGCATAGAAACATTGTCATCCAGAAAGTGTTTTATTGTAAAAATTCATACAAGTAATGTATGATTTTAAATTACAAAGCTCTCTTCTAATCTTGTTTTTATAATGAAATTTATTTAAGTCTAATATAAGCATAATGTAATGTGCCTTCTGTATCACAAAATGAATGTAGAGAATAAATATATTATTTCTTCTTCAGCAGATCTCTTTCTAATCTCAGAACCATGGAGTAATTTTTAACTCTGACGAAACTGATGAGGATTCCAAACTAATTTTTAGTAAAATGAGAAGTCTTTAAAAATATGGTTTTATCATATTCTACAGCCTCCTTAACTTCCCAAGGGTGCTCCTTTTTAATCCCAGCCTCAATTTTAATATGGTATTGTTTGCTCTGCATTATCAAATATGAGATAATGTATATGCACATTGAAACTCTCTGAAGAAAATATTTTGTAAATATTCTTTATTTGATAAATTCTTTTAAACCAGTGTCCCCAGTTTTTACATTATTTTATAAATTAACTTTAATAGATGGAACAGGAATATAATTCCATAAGTAAAAATTCCTTCCATTTGATTAAACTTCATTGTCTTTGCAATATAATCTTTTTTGTAGAACTAGTCCTTTCCAGTGATCTAGAAACTGGGTTGTTTAAAAATAATCCATACAGAAATATAAGTATCTGTGGAGGAGGTAAACAGTTGCATATGTTTTAGAGAAATGATGCAGGAAAATCAGTTGCAAATTCAAAATAAAAGCGAAGTTATGTCTCCCAAAATGCTTTTCATATTTATTTAGCATTTTAATTTCTTTACATTAAGCATTGTCATTTCTTAATTTAAAAAAAAAAAATGAACATTTTTTGTTTTGTTTTGCTGTTATGCTTTGTTTCCCTTTATTACAGGGATCCCATAATAGGTGATTTCCAATTAATTAGGAAATGAAGACATGAAGTTTCAGACTTGCACTTTGAAAATTCTGTCAAGAGTCAGAGGGGAATTGGAGTGCATTTGATCCCTTTGCTGGGTGCAGAGGCTTCTCTACTTTGCCGGAGTTTTTAGGAATACATAGGCCTACAACCAGACATACCTCATGAGCATATGAAAACTGATACAAGACCAAACTTCATAGGTATTACCAAAGTAAATCTGTATATTCATTGTTCTTAGCTTCCCGCACTTTGGAATTGTTCAATAGAAATACATTTTAAAAGCAGAAAGTAGAATCATTGTATAAACAGTTATTATTTAAGATTGACTAATTACCATATAATTTTTTTCCAACAAAAGACTTTTTGAAGAAAAAAAAAATTAATCTTTCTCCTTGATTCTTGAAAAAATATTAGGTACTTATTAAATAGATATGTTATAAAAGCAACTGATAACTTATGAAAAATATGCAATTTATTTTAAAAATATCATATATATGAATTTATGGTATGGTGAGTATGATCCTAAAATGTACAGTTTGATATGTTTTGAAAAATGTATCCAGTTGTGAGTTCATATTACATTAAAATATAAAATATTTTTATCACCCCCAAAAGTTACCTTGTGACTCTTTGTACAGTCAGTCCCTTCTCCATCTCCACAGTCCCTAGTAACCATTCATTTTCTGCCAATAGTTATTATTTTTTATTTTTGCCTATTCTATAGAGGCATATAAACAGAATTATACAACGTGTAGCCTTAACATAATGTTTTTGAGATATATAGATATGTAATATTTTGTTTCTCAAATATCCAATTGATATTCATTTGAATTGCTTACAGTTTTGGCTATAATGAATAAAGCTGCTGTGAGCATTAGTACAGAGGTCTTTTTGTAGACAGGTGTTTTCATTTTTTGAATAAAAACCAGAAGTGGGCATGCTGGATTGAATGGTAAGTGACACATTTAACTTCATAAGAAACTTCCATACTATTTTCCAAAGTTGCTATGCCATTTTGCATTGCTACTAGAAATGGATGGGAGTTTCAATTATTGCACATCCTCAACAGCATTTGGTATCTTCAGTCTTTTTAATTTTAAATCATTCTAAAAGGGATTTAGTGATATTGCATTGTTTCATTAATTTGCATTTCCTTAATGATTAATGGTATTAAGCATCTTTTCACATTGTTATTCGTTAGCTCTATATCTTATTTGGAGAAGTTTTTGTTCAATTATTTTTGCTTATTGTTACTGAGTTACTTGACTTCTTATTGTCTTAAAATTATTCTTCATATAATCTGGAACCAAGGTATTTATCAGAAAAGTGTTCTGTAAACTAAAGTGTATGGCTTACCTTATTTGTTAGCAATATATCTCAAAGAGCAGAAGGTTTTAATTTTGACAAAGTCCATCCAACCTATAATTTTTTTCTAATGCAGTATATGCTTTTGTGTTTTAACTGCTAAATTATTGTTTAACCTAAGTTCCCAAACATTTAACTTAAGGCTTATTCTTGACATTTTGTAGTTTTAGCTCTTCCATTCAGAACTATAATCTCTTTTCAGTTAATTATTGTACTGTATATTATTTAAGGTAAGGGTTAAGATTCATTATTTTCTTTTGTCATTTTATGTGCAATTTTTCCATCATATGATGAAAAGACTTTCCTCATCAAATTACATGACCACTTTTATTGAAAATAAATTAACCATATATGTGTGTGTCTAGTTGTGAGCTTTCTATTCTGTTGCTTTGTTATATTTTTGTAACTGTAAATTAAAACCATGCAGCCTTGACCTCTATACATTTACAATAGTTCCAGAAATCATGAGTTCTCTCTTCATTCTTTGTATGTATCATCTTAAATGGCAGAACAATATACTTAAAATATTATAAATCCATGACAGCACTAAAAAGAAAAAGAAAAAAAAAAAGAAAAAACAGAAAGAGTACCATCAGCTGTATAAAAGCATTGAAGGAATAATTAAGAATATAATAAACATAATATTAATGGATTTTTTAAAAAGCTGTATTATTCGTTGTTCTCCAGAGAAACAGAATCAATAGAATATATATATAGGAAGAGATAGATATTTATATATAAAATATATATATACATATATAGAGATCTAAATATGACATATATAGATATATATTTGTATATTTATAGATTTATATATAATACATTAACTTACATATAATTAAATATATTACTATTATAATATACATTGTATATAATAAATCTCTCTGTATATAATGAGATTCATTGTAAGGAACTGGCTTACATGATTATGGAATCTGAGTAGTCCAATCTGTCATCTGCAAGCTGGAGACCCAAGAAAGTCAGTGGTGTAGTTAGAAGGTCTGAGAACTGAAGAGTCAATGCTATAAATTCCAGCCCTAGTTTGAAGGCCTGAGAACCAGGAATGCCAAGGACAGGTGAAGATTGATGTTCCAGCTCAACAGTCAGGTAGAGAACAAATTCAACTTTCCTCTGTCTTTTTGTTATATTCTAGTCCTCAACAGAATAAGGTAATGCCCACCCACATTTTGGAGGGCAACTGCTTTGCTCAGTCCACCAATTCATATGCTAATCTCTTCTGGAAATGCCCTCACAGATCCACAGGAGTAATGTTTAAATAGATAGAAATACCTGGGTATCTCACAGTCCGGCCAATTGACACATAAATTTAACCATCACAGAAGACTGAAATAAGTCACAGCATACAAATATGGAAGAAAAAAAAACTATTGCCAAGATTTAAAAATATATATTAGTGATACACCATGATAACAATCAACAAATTCTAAGATTAAGTCTCTGAGGCCCTTATCAAGGTGGTTCATTAAACACGACATTCAAAACACAGAGGGAAATCAATTCCCATAATAGACCTTCAGTATCAACATACATATACATTCTCACCACAATGTAATGTAGTATAATTTTGGCTACAAGTAGAAAAGAACCTAAAGACAGTGGCTTTACCTTTATAAAATTTAATTTTTCTATATAACAAAGTATCAGAAGGAAGGAGTTTCCAGTGGTTCATTGATAATATGAGGTATATTCATATCTATGACAGGATTGGACACAGGGTGAAATTAGGCTTCAATGCAGGAATATGAAGGCATCTTCTGACCCATAGGTAGCTTTGGAAATGGAATAGCCTTTTCAGATTTCCCAAGTTGGGGTGAAGACTCTGGACTTTCATACATTCGAGCTGATTAAGCATTAAATGCAGGCTCTGCTGGAAAGAGGCCTGACCTTCGGTGAGCCTTCTGTCTTGAGCCAAAGCAATCCTCAAGAAGAGGTGAGGTGTTGATCCTCAACCTCACTAACCAAGATTTTTTGAAAAAAATAAATGGAAATTTAAGAAAATATTTATTTATAAAGTATTTTAATATATCTTATTTGATTAAGTATCATGTTTAACTTACCCTCATTTTCTCAACTGATATTTCCAGAATTCTCTTCTTCACCAAAATAGAAATTTAGAATCTTCTGCTTCCCTTATCCCATGATCACATCCTTCCAATTTTACTTTTTATGTATATTTTTAATTCAATCTTCCTTTTATTCTTATTACTATTGTCCTAGTTCAGGCTGTACTCATTACAATTCTATATCACTGTAATAGTCTCCTTAGCTATAGTCTAGCTCTTGTTTTCCTCAGATCCATTCTGTAAATACATATTAAAACAATCTATGCTAATTTGACCATATCAATTTTAGGATTAAATTTCTTCATTGGAATGATGTTTCCTATGAGATGATGTATAAATTCTTTAGCATAACAGGTCAAAGTTTCATTTCCTGGCCTCTGTGTTTGTCATCAGCTTCATCTGAATTACCCCTTCATTCTTCACCGTTTAAATTTCAGCAATAAAAACCTTCATGTAATTGCTCACACATGCCATGCTCTGTCTTGATTCTGTTCTTTTCTCCATGAATATTAATATTATTTCTGATTAAATGTAAATAGACATAAACTATATGTGCTTAATACAGTTTGGAGAATAGTATGGAGACATTAAAAGAACTTTCTGAAACAATTTATGTTTAATTTTTGGTGAATACTCTTAATTAAAGTTAGCGAATATGTACCTTCTACCCTAGTTGTATCTTCATAAGTAATAGAAGGTAATCTCTGAGTTTTAATTGTTATGCTTTAGTTTAAAATATTTTTGCTTAGTTTCAGGGACAGACTACAGAAAAATTATTCATAGAGCAATTTATTTGAATTAGTTCTAACTTTAAAATTTGTAGTAAATTCTTAGTAATTCATAAGTAACAGAGGACTCCGAATCTTCATATTAATCCCAAACATCCGTTTCTTATTAAACCTCAAGAGATAGCACACAATTTCCAAACAGAAGGCAATTTAGCCCTTTTTGTGCTAGAACATTACCCATCATTTTGGATAGGCAAGCTTCCTTACTTGCTTTGTTGCAAAAACATTTTATGTGCTTTTTTACTGAGTTTAATTTTCTTTAAAGTTTTTCTTATAAAAACATGCAGCATGGTAAAATCAAATAAATTATCCACATAGCAGACTCTATTCTCTCTTCTTCTATCAATAAAACTAAATCCCTCAATACTCAGACTCAGCAAGCCATGTTGTATAGAAAATCACATGTTCGTAGAAAATTCAAAAAAGGAAAAAAATTACTATCTATATTATAAATCTCCCCCTTCTTCTCCTGAATTGTCATTGTAAATAAGACAATTCTCTAAACATAAATTGTAAAGACTATGGCCTGAAATACTACTAAAGATAACTGAGATTATAGTATATATATAAAGCATTTTCATAGGTAAATTCAGAGAAATTTTGATGTTTTATTTAAGACTTAAATACTCTTTAAAAATCACGGACATCTTTCAGCTAACAGCAAAAATGTTTTGGTTCCATCTATTTTATTTTCACACTGGAACAGTCATAATTGGGGAAGAAAACATTGGGTATTGGATACAAAAGAGGCCCAAGATATTAAACTACTTGATTTATCCCACTTAGATGTTATTTATAGCATGGAAATTTAGCTAGACTCTATAATATGATTAAGTTTTGAGTTATGCAAACACTTTTCTTAAACCTTTTTACTTTAGAAAACTTTAGTATCCAAGGTAAATGGAAGGAATTTCAATGTCCAGGCATGGCTAAAATAATGAACATCCAACAGCCCATTATGTACATTAAATACAAATATGTGTCTGTCTTTTGGTTTGCATTTGTGGCCAAAACTTTAAGGGTATATAACTGATGCACACTATGCTCAAAAATTCCTGCTGAAGTTGGAAAACTAACACTGATGTTCCAGTCGACCAAGGAATACCAATGTACCTTTCTTTTCATGAGAAAATGACATACTTGGACACCATTGGCAGAGCTTGTTAGTTTGTTTTTCTCTCATATTGAATGTGTGGGTACGCCTGCATATCCAACTTTTTGCTTTCACTTACGGGCTATACAGACCTGTACTTCCTTTAGACATTAAAGTCTGACAGTGGGCTGGGAAATGTAAAACCTTGATGTTGGCCTTTGCTAGATAGATCTCTGGGCCCTGCCTAAACACTTCCATTTTCCATCTTACTCCTGCCAGAAAGCTTTTTTTTTTTTTTTAGGTCAGCAAGTCATGCATCTCAAATGGCATGTTCCTTGATCTCCTTCCAAGGGTGAATAAGAGCACACAATAAGCTTCTGAAATGACTCATCAGGGACCTCTCCTTCTGAATTGGCCAGTTTTAGTGGAGCTCACAGCCCACTAATAAATCTTATTACACTGTAGAATTGATTAAAGCAAACCCATGAAATTTAACAAAATGGCCCTCTTTGTGACATTTACTAGTACTATTTTTATGATCCTTATTTAACATAAGAGTTCAGATAGCTTTTGCTTCAGAGCATATGAAATGACTGCTTCAAGCTGCTAGCATTAAAACAAAGAGAGTGATCACATTTCCTTTACATACCAGAATTAAGTGGTCTCTACACCTTGTAGGGAACATGAAGGCCACCAATGAATGCCATGGATTCCCATGCTGTGGCTGTGTTTCTAAGCAGAGGAACTACAGCCTGGGTGGGATGAATCATCACTTGATTGATACTGAAAGGGATCCAAGAACAGTCCCTGAAATTTCTGGAAACAATGTTGGTAGACAGGTCAGTTTGACATTCAGCAAAAGAGTCTACTAAACAAAGGTATCACACACATCATAATTAAAAGAAAAGTATAGTTATAAACCAATTTTTGAAGAAGAGGACACAAAGAACTTTAAGAATACCTAAAAGTAACTTGTACTAAACTGATATACCAGCCAGTATTGAAGGTTCTCTACACTTATTTGCCTTGATGGTCAAAATCTATTTGACATTTCTTAATCCCTATATTAGAATTTACATTTTGTGAATGCAACCTTTTATCTTTCTATGCTGATCCTGAATAAACCCATCTATGTATGTCATATTATGTTGTTTTAAGAATTAAAATGACAAAACTAAAGATGGTTAATTTTCAACTTCCTTCCCTGTTATAAAGCAGATGAACAGTTACTCATTACATTCATATGTTCATTCAAACTGGAATCAAAACATTACGACTGGTGGTAAATCTCCCCACTCTTTAAAGAGAAATTTGATTGTCATCTGAAATTTGGTCATTATATGATTCTTCATCTTTATTCACATTAGTTTATATAACTTCAATAAAAAACTTAAACAATTGTCTTGTACTTCTTATCCTAGATGAATGAAAATGTTTGCTTTTCTGTGTTTGCAACTTCTCAACTGAGATTTGTTAGAGAAAGTCAAATTGGGGGTGAGAGGTGCTATTACTATAGATCCATGATCAAAACATTGTCTAAATTTTCAATTTCCTAGTTACCTTGACTTTATATCTTTCCTTACTTTTTAATTACATTATGAAGTGGGACTAACAATAACAAAAGAATGAAAACAGAAACTTCATCATGATTGAAGCATCACCTGATTGAAATCTACCAATGACTTTGCCATGAAAGTGTTCATTGAATTGGCACAATTCATTCTCACTTCATCTATATTTCCCCTTCTTTAAAATTAAAATAAACTTTTGAATGGAGTCATTTCTCTTTGGTAAAAATATAAGAGATATGTTTCTTTCTTCATCCCCCTGAATTTTCCTCTCAGATAGGTTTGTATTTTTGTGCTTCATCTTGAAAGACTTCCTCTCTTAAAATTAATATGTGTGTGCCTGCTGATTTTACTTTACAATTGCCTTGAGTGGGTATAGAATACAGAGAAGCAAAGACATGCTTTCTTCTCCTCTCATTTGAAAGGCTTGCCATTAATTATTTTGAAATATCATACTCACAGAGATGTGTGAATCATGTCGAGTAATGTAA
Organism: Eschrichtius robustus; assembly: GCF_028021215.1. Classification (NCBI taxonomy): domain Eukaryota; kingdom Metazoa; phylum Chordata; class Mammalia; order Artiodactyla; family Eschrichtiidae; genus Eschrichtius; species Eschrichtius robustus. The sequence continues at coordinate 63,897,160 of NC_090826.1, forward strand.
TTTTATACATCTTAGGGACAGGTTTGAATTATATTCATTCACTCATTCATACATTCATTCATTCATTCAACAAATATTTATTGAGGATCTTCTATTTGATGAACATTTTCCTGTATGCTGGGGATATAAAAATACAATCTCATACTCAAGTAACTTACAAAGTCTAAAGGCAAAAAATATAAGTAAATCAACAGCACAAAGAATGTTGATTACAATGACAAAGGTTTGCTGTGTATACCATAGGAACATAGAGGCTGGCAGGCAACATCTAAACCAGCCTTGGAGTAGCTAAACAAGAGGCTACCACACACACACACACACACACACACACACACACACACACACACACACTTCACATGACCGTTAAAGTGGTGTACATTATGTATTTAATTAAACTAAATTTCTGAATTATCTCTGAAGTCAGGCTGCCTGGGTAAACACTCTTACCTATACCCAAGTTTTTTCACCTATAAAGTAATCTTTAAAAAAATAGTACTAATGTAACAAGGTTGTTGAAAATATTAATGAAAAAACATACAGCACATGCTTTGAATATGTCCTGGCACATAGTAAGCAATCAATAAACGTTAGCAGCTATAACTTTTATGATCCTACTTTGTGTGACTAAAAAGAAATATTTATTGATTTTAGAAACAATGAGAGCATGTTGATAAGCAAAATATTTGTTAAAATATAAAATATCCCCCAAGATAATTACTGTGAACAATATTTTTACTTAGATTCTTGTAGATAATTATCCAGTGTGCTTTTGCTTGGGTCTGTATATGCATGTGTTTAAAACATATATGACTTATTTCATACATTAAGGAACCTTTTTTCACTTATCAATTTACTGTAAACATCATCTCAAAGTAATAAATTTAGTTTACAACATTTTTTATGACAATAACATTATGTTTAATAGGTTTCTGATGATTTATTAAGCTAATCTTCTATTACAGAACACATGTTGATTCTTTATTTTCACTTATACAAAAAAGGCTATGGGGGCTTCCCTGGTGGCGCAGTGGTTGAGAGTCCGCCTGCCGATGCAGGGGACGCAGGTTCGAGCCCTGGTCTGGGAGGATCCCACATGCCGCGGAGCAGCTGGGCCCGTGAGCCACAACTACTGAGCCTGCGCGTCTGGAGCTTGTGCTCCGCAACAGGAAAGGCCATGATAGTGAGGGGCCTGCGCACCGCGATGAGGAGTGGCCCCCGCTTGCCACAACTAGAGAAAGCCCTCACACAGAAACGAAGACCCAACACAGCCAAAACTAAAGAAATAAGTTAAAAAAAAAAAAATTAGGAAGTGATATTTCTTAAAAAAAAAAAAAAAGGCTATGATGAATATCTTTATAATTTAACTCTTATATGGTTAACTCATGCCTTAGGATTGACTTAAGGGATTGCTCCCTCAAATGTAACGCACCTTTATAAACTTGTAGAGTATCATATTTAAGCTGTAAAATGAAACTCTACTATAAAAACCATTCTAAATCTGCACCTAAAAGGTTATTATAGATGTTTACCTGGAATTAAAAAAAAAAGGGCCAAAGAACAGTTAAAATGGATAAAGAATATTCCTACATTTGCCATGTATCAATCATCACTCAACTCTATATATCCATTAACTTCCATAGGAAAAGCATGGAGAAGAACTCAGGGAAGTTGCACAGACTTACCTCCCTTCCTATGTAAAGCAAGAATATGTGTGTGAGTCAGTATTTCTTTTGTGATTTTGTCTCATATACTCTTTGCATAAATTTCAACTACAGGCTTTTTAATGCTTGTGGTTGTTGGGGTGGGAATGGGTATTTGCAAAAAGGCTTTCCTAAAGTGATGAAAGAAGCAACTTTTATTATTCCTTTGTAGGAAATAGGGACATTTAGAACCAGTCTTAAATTCTTTGTTCTCTGTTTAGAAAAAATTAAGCTCCATAAATTTCAATACCCTTTTGAAGCTTTATATTTTACACTGAAGGTACTAAACTTTAAAAACTATTTTTTAAAGCATCTTTGCCTCTTAAGGGGTGTTGCATCTTTTAATTTGGATGATAACTACAATATTTGATTTGCACTCATGAATATTTATGTGCTCAGGAAGTGTCTGAAAAACAACAACAATATTTCAAAGCAACTAAACTCAAAATAACACTTTTCTTCATCTGCATGTTTGGCATGAGCAATGAGTCAGGCTTTTTCTCCTTATGCTGTGCCAATCCCTGGTCTCAATATGGAGATGAGCCCTAGTGAAACTGGTACTGGGGGAATCTTTAGATACCTACAGTGTTCTTTTCCTAAATCGAGCACTTATACTCTAACAGGAGCTACACTGAGTGATTTAAAGTTATCTGTTTTCATTTTCACAACAGCCCAGTGATTTAAGTATTTTAGCTCCATTTTTCAGATGAGAAAATAGTGGATCAGAGAGATGAGCTAGATTTTGAAACCTAGTATCTTAAACTCGAAATCCCCAAATTTCCATTTTAGCTTACTGCATCTCATTTTCTTCTTTAACTTAGTCCTAGACAAAGTTTTTATATCTCACATAACACATTCCTCAGTTGAGCACAATGCCACCACGTGCCTTAGCTGGCTGGGGTACCAACCATTGCTCCCCTGCCCTGATCCTCCATCTTTCTTTAATCTTTATACTTATTAAATTTTCCTCTTATACCAAAATCAATATAATATTATTTGCAGCAAACTGATATTCAGGTTTTTATAGTTTTTCCCCATTACAAACAATTATTATAATGAAAAATTTCCTGTTTGAGTGTCCTTATGTAGAGATGTTTTGTATATGTGATAAAGATTCTAATACCACTTACTTTCTAGCAAGCTTGTAGCAACTCACCTTCCCAGAGTGACCTATGAGAGAGCCCAATTCTGTACATTGTTGACAGAATAGATGACTTTGATCGTTTTTTTTAAATTTTCAAATTTGATGAGTAAAGACTCTATTTCCTTGTTTTTTGATTGTACTTTCCTGTCACGTAATTAAATAGAGGCTTCTTTACATTTGGTTACTGGCCAATTTTACTTCCTCTTTGTGAATAGCCTAGTTATAATATTTGATATTTTTTCCTCTTGGTTTTATCTTTTTTAAAATCAATTTACAGAAGGCTATCAAATATTAAAAACACAAAGTGTCCATTTATCATATCAATCATAACTATATTTTCTCAATCGTTTGTCTTTTTATTTTGTTTGGATGTATTTGTCATTCAGGCATTTTAACTTGTGTATAGTCAAATCTGTCAGTCTTTTTGTGGTTTCTGGGTTTCCTGTCCTGTTTAAAATATTCTCTCCCACTAGAGAGCATTCAGATTATTTTACATTTTTCTAATATTCTTATCACTTGATATGTTACCCTTCAAATGTATACACTAAATGCTTCATTCTGAAGAAAGCAATTTATAGCCACTTGTGATCTTGTAATTAAAACCTGCCTTCCTGTTCAAACCCCCTCTTCTATTTGGTCTTGTACACAGCTCTCCTGGGAAGTGTATCCTGAGATCATGCTTTTCTGCCATAATGTAATATTCAGTTCTTTTCTTCCACAAGAATGATGAACAAGAAAGTGAGTCATTAATTCAATTCGTGCAAATGCAAGCCATTTTTCTCAGTAGCTTTAGTAAGATTGTATTTAGAATAAACATAATGACATTAAGCACGCCTTCCTTCTGTCTTGCAGCCTATGGGAGAACTTTGAGTATTGCCACTAAACAGACAAAAGCTTCCTGTGTATGTGTTTATCACATTACTCCTGAGCAATTCTCTTTAACTTCAAACAAAAATATATTTTAATGTTCATTTTCAGATGTTTAACTCCACCCTTATCCATATATTTCAGTTGTGAAGATTTGTGTGAATTTCAATTCTCTTCTCCCCCCATCTCCAACCTGGTTTATCGTCCATGAGATACTGTGTGAACTTCCTCACACATCTTTTCTCACTGTTATCTCTCTTAGTTGAGCATATAGGTCTTCTTCATACTTCCCTTTCCTCATGTCCCATGATCCTGAATATTTTGTTACTGACTATTGCTGGTCCTGCTTTATCTTTTTTCATCTTTTTATGCCAAGTATTGTTAAATATCCTGAATTTTGTAAAATTGGTTTGGGGACTCACAAGAACAGAGCTATTCCATTCCTTCTTGGAAATATGACAAACGTTTTTCCTGATCTTTGTTACTCTATAACAACTACAACTAAAATAAGATCCATGCTTTTTACCATAGCTTACAAGGCCCTTCAAACTTTAAGTATCTCCCTTTTTATCTCTTACCTTACTTTCTCACCTTAGGCTACACTGGCTTTCTTCTGTTCCTTGAACAGCCTGCTTCTGCCTTTGGTATTTGAAACTTAATGTTTCTTCTGGCTAAAGACTTATTTCCTCAATGCTTTTTGCATAGCCAAACCCTCTTCCTCATTTAGGTCTCCTTATACAGGGCTTCCCTAGAGTTACTGCCACCCTCACTCATTCGTTTATATCACTAAAATTTATCATGTTTATAACACTCTTCAATCTCTGAAAGTATTGTTTTTGTATTTGCTTGTCCATTACCTTCCTCTTCCTCCCAGAATGTAAGTTACTTGAAGGAAGGAACCTCTGGTCTCTTGTTCAGTTCTGTATGCTGCCATCTAGAACACTGTATGCTGCCATCTAACACACTGTATGCCTCCTTATAAGCATTCAATAAATGACAATACTTCAGTATATGAAGGAACTGAGAGGTGAATATGAGAGTGTTCCATTCTTGTTCATCCCATGCAATCCATTACATTTCCATGAATCTTGGTAGTACATTGGGATTATAATAGTTTATAAAAGGAATGGAGTAATATATGAAACTATATATATATATATATATATATATTTATGTGTGTGTGTGTGTGTGTGTGTATATATATATATATATATATATGAACACAAGGTAAACCCAGCTGACAAATGAGTTTCAAATCTATATTTAATTAATATTTTGTTCTAATTTTGTATTCAGTATTTATGGAGATATTGAGTTTTCTTAACATAATCATAATCCTATGTTTTAGTTTAGGGAGATAGAGAATTTCTTGATTATTTAGGATAGGAGGATGAGGAAAAGGGCTACAGAAGCAAATGTATTGTAGTTCAGTGGGATTTTGAAACATTTAAAGAATTTTAGTTTGATGTTCCAGAAAAATATTTATAACTAATATATATACCTTTCAGTCTTCATTTTCAAGAATCAACTTCTTACCATAAATGTCCATCTGGAATATTATTCCAGACTTAACACTAATGCTTTTAGAAGGTGGAAACTCCTTTGTTGGAATTTACAAAAACAAACAAACCAAAACAAGAACAAACAAAAACAAAACTTTGAAACTAAAGGTTTCTATGAACTCCCAAACTTGCGCGGGAGCTGAAGATCAGTCTATGTCTAATTTGCCTTTAGATTCTTCATAACAGTATAGTATGATGATAATACTGTGTATATTGGCAATAGAACAGATAGTAGACTTAGTAGGATAGATTATTTGGACAAGATAAGTGTATTTCTTTTTGTTTATTTTCTATATTGTGAAATGGTAGAATTTTTATACTTTCACTGAAGCTATGGAGTGATGAAACTAATGTTTCACAATTTACATAGCTAATTTTATTTACCTTTAAAGTCTTCATCACATTTTCAAACATTATATTTTTTCCTCTCTAATGTCACACTTCTGTCACTGAGAGCACTTAACATGGAGTTTTGCATGTAGTAAGTGCTAAAAAATTTTGTTGAATAGATTGTCATCGGGAAACATATCTTACAGAGAAATTGTATTTTCCCAGAGTCTGTGTATTTAAAAAAAAAAAAAACTCTTGTCTGCAGGAGTTTAAAATCTACACCTCTTCAACACTTGTTCTCCAAATTGAATACAGCCTATATTGTTATCTTTGTGGAAACATGGTGTGTGTTCATGCATGTGTGCTTAATGTATTAACTTCATATTACCTTAATTCTGGTGAATTACATTAAAGAGAGCCAGAAAAGCAACCAAGCTTGAAGCAAATATTATAAGTTCATACATCCGAGATTTCAAATGCTTAATTAGCTATCCCAGTGTAATCCCTTCCAGGTATAGTATTGTTTAATTTCCTGGCAACATACAGCTTTCTTCTTTCCTCTTTTTGTTGTTAAGATTTTTTTATTGAACTATTTGATTTTTTTACTGTAGGAAACAAAGAAAGGGTCAAGAGAAAGCTTTAAATGTCTTCCCCAACATTTCAGCAGAAAAAAGACAAAATTCACATTTAACTTGTCTTTGAAACAGAAAGTTTGCAGGGAAAATTCCACTCTGATATTTGATTTTAATACCAATGTATTTGGGAGGTGACTTTGATTGTGTTACATCTGTTGTATTTGGGTATAGTTAGGTTTATGAGCTATGGTTTAGCTTCTTCAACTCTATGTCCAGTGGATTCTGTAAAAAAAAAAAAAAAAAAAATAGAAACAAATTAAATAGAGTTGGGAGACCATCAGGGGAAGCTCTCATGCCCTGTGGTAACAGCAGAGTCCAACAAGAAGAAAGACTCTTCTTTCCCGGTGAGGACTCAGCCAATTAAAAGATTAACTTTGCTTAAGATAGCCCTCCCAACTTCCTTTTCCTCTCTAAAAAAGTGTTCTCCTTTCGTTGCTGTGCAGGGACTTACACATGGCTCCCTATGGTTGCAGGCCCTGAATTGCAGTTCTCTACTGAAACTGAATAAACCCATCTTTGCTAGAGAAATATCTGGCAGTCTATTTATTTCAGACTACCACTTTGGTGGCACATACAGGGACCACAGAAAACTTAAGATGGCTCCAGGGCTGATGAGCAAATGAGTCCCATACCCACAATTGACTCCATTGTCATTCACCAAGACTAAAGTTGGAAGGTACAACTTTCTCCTGGATCTGAGCTCAAATCCTCTTTGTATTTGAAGCTCTCCAGACTTTATTCAAGATCTATTTAAAGATTTTATCTCTCTGGTTAAGACCTTGTTCTGTATGTGAGTACTCTTTTGGCACTTCAGTCTGAATTTTTTATTTTCTTTGTTATACAGCAGGTTCTTATTAGTTATCTATTTTATACATATTAGTGTATATATGTCAATCCCAATCTCCCAATTCATTCCACCACGACCACCCCCTGCCACTTTCCACCCTTGGTGTCCAGACGTTTGTTCTCTGTTATCTGTGTCTCTATTTCTGCCTTGCAAACCGGTTCATCTGTACCATTTTTCAAGTTTCCACATATATGCGTTAATACACGATATTTGTCTTTCTCTTTCTGACTTACTTCACTCTGTATGACAGTCTCTAGATCCACCCACGTCACCACAAATGACCCAATTTCATTTCCTTTTATGGCTGAGTAATATTCCATTGTATATATGTACCACATCTTCTTTATCCATTCGTCTGTCGATGGGCATTTAGGTTGCTTCCATGACCTGGCTATTGTAAATAGTGCTGCAATGAACATTGGGGGTGCATGTGTCTTTTTGAATTATGGTTTTCTCAGGGTATATGCCCAGTAGTGGGATTGATGGGTTATATGGTAATTCTATTTTTAGTTTTTTAAGGAACTTCCATACTGTTCTCCATAGTGGCTGTATCAATTTACATTCACACCAACAGTGCAAGAGGGTTCCCTTTTCTCCACACCCTCTCCAACATTTACTGTTTGTAGATTTTTTGATGATGGCCATTCTGACCAGTGTGAGGTGATACCTCATTGTAGTTTTGATTTGCATTTCTCTAACAATTAGTGATGGTGAGCAGCTTTTCATGTGCTTATTGGCCATCTGTATGTCTTCTTTGGAGAAATGTCTATTTAGGTCTTCTGTCCATTTTTTGATTGGGTTGCTTTGTTTTTTTTTTTAATATTGAGTTGCATGAGCTGTTTATATATTTTGGAGAGTAATCCTTTGTCCACTGATTTGTTTGCAAATATTTTCTCCATTCAGTCTGATTTTGAGATCAGACTGTTTCATTGAAACTTGCTGAGAAGGCTTTGGCTCATTCTCTTAAGAACAGAGGTTGTTTCTCCTGAAACTATCTAGCCTTCAACCCATTCCTTCAGGAACAAGGGTTGTTTCTCTGAAACTGTGCCAGTTTTTCAGACTTTGTCCTGTTCCTTTGGAAGGGTCTGTCCTCTGGAGACTGGCTAAAAAAGCCTTCAGGCTGACTCCTCCAGGACCAAGATGTCTCCTTAGGACTCGCTGCTATTAGCTTGCAAGCTGTTCGAATTGAACTGTTTGTTCTATAAGCTCTTTGAGCTGTTTGAAAGTTGTTTTTTTACTCTAGAGGAAAAACCTCTGAGAAATGAGATCTCAGTTATCTAAGTATCTTGAGGGAGCCCATACCTCAACAGGGACTCTCACCTATTTTATGTTTAAAAACTTCAGTCCTTCCACATGTGCGTTTCTAACTTAAATAGACCATCTTGACCAAAAGTAATTTAGAATACCCATGACCATTACAGGGAAATTTTGAAATCTCCAGGCTTACTTTCCATAAAACTGAATTGGACTATAAAAGCTCAAAAAATTCTAGAACTGAATGGAATGCTTATTTTGATTGGTATTTTGAGGCTTCCCAACGTTATCAGGAGTCTAAAATTACCTCTCTGCCAAATAAGATTTTAAGGTTAATGAAGGCAATGAAAGAAAGAAAGAAAAAATGGCTCCTGAAGCCTCAATCTAGTCTTCCTGACTTCTTTGTCTCAGGCTCCACCCCTGATGCCATCTTGTCTCTCCCTTGGATCCTCAATATCAGACTCCACCTCTGGCGTAATCTTTCTCCTTCCTTTCTATACCATCTACCTCTATACTTTGATTTCTCCCATGCTAATTCTCTTGCCAAGCTTCTCCTTTCCTCTGAAACTCTCCCCACTCCTTATTCTTGTCAGAACCCTTCTCTTTAAAATTAAGCCTTCTGAGGATCCAGAGGTTAAACTTTTAATTCTTATATTCCCTGGATTAAAGGTGAAGTGGGGACCAGGTGGCCAGGTAGTATTTTGTTTTTATTTTTTCAGCTAAAGATTTTCCCAAAGTAACCAAAGATCCTCAGAGTTTTGCTGAGGAATTTAGTCACTCAAACTTATCAACTTGGTTTCTCTGACTTTTATCAGCTAAATTCATATGCTTGTCAGTGAAGGCCAAGTCCAGCAATGAACAAAAAGCACTAAATGGGAAAATCCTGAAAAATCTCCAAAATTACAACTGGGAGACTAGCCTGCTAACTTGTTATATGGTCAGGCTCCAGCAATCACTGGGCGATTTCATTGAACAAATCTTGAGGGTTTTCCAAAGACTGTTGCTTGGAACAAAACTCAGGCTTGCACACAAAAGTCTGCTGAACCTCTTCATGATTTTTACAATCCACTTCAGAATGTTTTTAAAGGAAATTTTGGTCTTCCTTCAGATGTTGATTCCACCCAGGTAACTTTTAATTCTGTTTACTAATGGGTTGAACCAGAACCTTTCCCTTCTAGTAAAAAGGACCAGGATGGAATGGGAAACTATGCCCACTCCAGATTTAGTTAAATTGGCAAACCAGCTCTCTCACACTCTAGGTGAGTTAACTTAAAGGAATACTGCCAAAATTCTTGATAACTCCATCAAATGAAGGCTGCTAAACGAAACCAAAACCCTCCTAGTTTCTGCTGTTATTACAAAGATTTGGGACACTGGAGAAGAGACTGTTATAAATTTAAGCACTCTGGTTACCTTCAGACCTCTAACCAGCCTTTCCAACATCCTTCCAATTCTCAAAGACAGAGTTCTGAGGATCTATTGGGGGTGGGGTCTTCCCAATCCTCCCTCTTAATCAGCTTGAAGAAATATTTCTCCAGATTGAAGATGAATCTCTTCCAGTCCTAACTGATACCAGAGCCACACTCTCGGTGCTCAACCCACTATTATAAAACAATTCCTGCCTAGGACGGAGTATTAAAACAGTTCAAATAGTGGGGATCTCTAATGGACCACAAGATGTTTCTTTCTCTGAACCTTTTCCCCTTTGTTTAGGCCCTATGTGAGATACACTCGTTTTTCTCCTTAACTCCTCCTCCCATCCATTTATTGGGCCAAGACTTCTTAGAGAAGTATCATGCTGGTATTTCTTTCTCCTAATATGGGGACATAATTATAGACATTGACAGTAGTCATCAAAGTAAACTGCCAGGTAAATTAAATGAGCCTTTGACATCTTTTATTTGATCCATCTCTGACAGTACTTGAGTAGATTCTAGAAACACTGATACATTTGTCCCTGTTGAATCAGCTCCCACTTTCCTTATGGGCAAAATCTCCAATGGATGTTAGAGAGCCGTTGAATCAAAATTCAAACAGACCTCTCAAAATCTTTTCCCAGAATTAATCAATACCTTGTAAGTAAAGAAGACCTTCAAAGCATAGAGCCCATAATAGAAGATTACAAGGCTCAATGCTTTATTATCCCTTGTACTGGCCTCTGCAACACACCTATGTTACTGGTAAGAAAATCTAAGGGCTAAGGGTAGAGGTTTTTCCAGGACTTCTGAGCAATAAACAACATTGTCATCCCTCAACACCCTGTTTTTCCTAACCCTAATACATCACTGAAGTTCACTCCCATTGGAAGTATTGATAAATTCTTTACTGTAATAGACTTATGCAGTGCATTCTTTAGTATTCAGCTGATGAATCTAGCCAATACCTTTTTACCTTCACTTGGGAAGAAAAACAATTTACCTTGACAGTAATGCTTCAGGGTTTTACTGAGAGTCCTTATTGCTTGCAAATACTGAAGGCTGATCTGGATGATATAAAGTTCCCTAGAGGTTCTACTTTGTTGCAATATATGGGTGATTTGCTTCTTTGCTCTTCTCAAACCTCCTCACAGGAAGACCACATCTATTTGCTAAAGCTTTTAGCCTTAAAGGGACATGAGATCACTCAAGAAAAATTGCAGTTTTCCAAACCTAAATTCAATATTTAAGGCATCTGATATTGGAATAAGCACTACACCTAGATCCAGATAAACTCCGTGGTGTCCTAAGTTTCCCAAAACCCCACACTAAGTGTCAATTGTGAGGTTTTCTTGGGCTAGATGATTATTGCCAAAATTGGATTCCAAATTTCTTTCTTATGGACAAAACACTTTATATTTTAGTCAACCATAACAACCGCAACCTAATTTTTATTTCAGAAACCATGAATTCTTTTTTTACTCTAGCCCTCTCAACTCCCTTTTCCTCTCTACAAAAGCATTCTCTTTCCCTTGTTATGTGGGGACTTGCATGTGGCTCGCCATTGTTGTAGAGGTGGAATAGTAATTCTCTGCTGATCCTAAATAAACCCATCTTTGCTGGAAGAATATCTGGCAGTTTTTAAATTTCAGGTCAAAATTTTATCTACTAAATATGCCTATTTAGGCTAGAGGTAGAAGAGAAATCTCAACAACTTGCCAATGACTGTGCTAAAATTGAGCCTGAGAGACTGACTTCTAGAAGCTCAGTGGCCAATGGGGCTATGGAAATCACTAGCACTTTTTGGAATGATAGCTTTGTGTGGGAACTTAGTGTGTGAACACCAGCTGGTCTCATTAGGCACAAAGAGAAGAAGTAAAACTGCTGACATCTTCCAGGATGGGTTGCTAGTGCCTTTCAAGAAGTTGAAGAAGTGTAAAATGTTATTTTCTTATCCATATAAATCACAGTAAACAACAATAAAATCTAGAACTGGAAAGCATAGAAAGCAAAAAAGAGATAAACTAAGCACCTGGATTTGGTTTCCCCTATAGATTAGTTATGGGTTAAATTGTGTCTTCCCCCAAAAGATATATTGAAGTCTTAACACCAAGTACCTGTAAATATAATCTTATTTGTAAACAGGGTCTTCACAGATTTAATCAAGTTAAGATGAGGGCATTAGGATGGACCTTAATCCCATATGACTGGTGAAGAAGAGGGGAACTAGGACAAAGACACAGACACCCATATAGATACCATGTGACAACAGAGGCAGAGATTGGAGTGATGCTTCTACAAGATAAGGAACACCAATAATAGATGGGAACAGTCAGAAACTAGAAGAGGCAAGGATGGAGCCTCCCCTAGAGGCCTTTGGAAAGAGGACAGCAGTGCCAACACCATGATTTCAGTCTTCTAGCCTTCAGAATTGTGACAGAATAAATTTCGGTTTGTTTGTTTGTTTTAAGCCACTCAGCTTGTAGTGTTTTGTTATGGCAGCCCTAGGAAATTAATACAAGATTATTTTTACTTAGAATGCTATGTATATATCCATCTAAAATAACACTCATAATCTCCATTCCAATTATCTACAGGGATAATCAGGTGCTTACCCAAAAACCCAGGTCACCATTTTGGTTTCTTTCTTTCTTTCTTTCTTTTTCAATTAATTGCCCTAACCTTGTGTATCCAGGTTTTTTTTTGTTTGTTTGTTTTTGGTTTTTTTTAATTGAACTACTTTACAGGTACATTCCTTACATGGATGCACATTTACATTAATAGTTACATGCTGTAATAAAAATAATATGGCAATGAGTAGATCTCTAGATTATACATAGAAACACTATATGGCCATATTTCAGTATTTTAAATGTTTGTTAGTAGTAACTCTTGGATAAAAAAGTGTATTCCTGACCAGTGACCACAAATAAAGGACCTCTGGTCAAACACTACATTCAAGATTATTGTTGGTTGGTTTTAAAATTTAGATTCTTCCCTGTCTTCATTAGAGTGCAAATTTTTCAGCTGTCTGTAATCACAGGTGATCTTCCTTCCTTCTATTAGCCAAAGTCAACACCTGTGGTGCAGTAGTACTTATATACATTGTAAGAGAAATAAAACGATATTTTAAAATCCCATTTTACTTCCTTTAACATTTCATCACCATTTATTTTTCTCCCTTTCTTACTCCTCCTTCGATAGTGCAGCCTCCCCATATTTCTAAAGTTTTAAGTCACAAAACTTGTTTCAAATTCTGTTTAATGATTCTGATAGTAGCCAGATAAATTTCCTATAATTAAATGCAATATATTTGAATAACATTCATTAATTATACCACTCACAAGTATTTATCATATACCTACTATATGTCGGATATGATAATAATTGCTGGAGATAAAATGATAAATGAAACATAACCACTTTTCTCTAAGAGCTCATAGTTCCCTGAAGGAAGTAGATATGCAAATAAATAAATTTCAATCAATGTGGCATATGGCACTACAGGAACAAAAACTGTGCCATTATCAAGAACAGAATAAATATTTCTGTCTGAGAGACATTTTGAAGGAAACATTGAGGTGGTAACATTTAAACTGTTTTGGCAGAAATTCTCTAGGTGTTTACCAATTTTTCTGTAGTTTCTCCATTGAATTTTCCTGCTAGGCTGCATTTCCTGGGCCTTTGCATCTAGATGAGACCATGTGACTACTTCTCACTAGTGGAAACAGAAATGACATATACCATTTCCAGGAGTAGCCTTTAGAAACTTCTCTAAAGATCTTTATTCATTCAGCACTTAATTGAATATAACGGATCCAGTGGAGGACTCTGAAGTCTACCTTAGAAAGTCACATTGTTGAACTAAAAGGAGCCTGGGTCCCTGAATTACTGTGTGGAAGGCAGCTGGCCAAATACCCAATGGTGTGAAATATATCTTTTGTATTATGTTTAACCACTGAGCTTTTGGGGCTATTTATTATAACAATTGGTCTACCCTCATACACTACCATTACTATATACAGTCCATATATTGGAGATTGAAAAGTTAAGACAAAGAAGGGTTGAAGGAAATTATAAGAATAAGCAACACCAACAGATTAAGTCACAAAAAGTAGTAGAATATTCAGAGAACAGTGGCCATCAGTGAAGAATGATATATCATCCCACAGGAATGCACTGTGAGCCCTTAGGTGAATGTCAGAAAATGGAACAGTAAGTTAGATTTTAGAGGGCTTTATATAGCACAAAGGAAATGAAAACCAGCAAAAAAAAAAAAAAAAAAGATTTTTTAAAGAGAAAAAATATAAATGACATGAGTAGGTCTAGCTTCTTTCCACCATCCCTTTCTCTCTCTCTTTTTTTTTTCCTTTTTTGAAGGGAGATTACTCCTGATAGTTTAATGTTCTTAAAGTGAGAAACACTGAGTGGGTGGCTGGGAAATCAGTTGGAACACCACCAATGCAGTTCAGAAGTGATATGATAGGGCTTGTGTATATGATTAGGGCCTTGTCCAAAGAGAAGTCTGGTCTTTGACCCCAGCTCCTGGATGGTAATCTCTAAATCCTTGAAATTTCTGTGTGATATGAGTATATTTGTTTTTCATTGTAGACACCTTGGACAACTTTTGTTAGTTTACTCTAAAGAAATGACTCAGGGTGGGGGCAGCCACACACCCTATAGTCTTAGGTAGGGGCTGGCTATATCATAAACCCCAACCATATAATATAGGGTAGGGGCTTTGGATGATGCAATATCAGTCAACGTAGAGATTGAGTCCAATTTAAATTCCACTTATACATGTTACCTAGGATAGTCAAATTCATAGAATAAGAAAATACATTCGTAGATGCCAGGGGCCGGGGGCGGGGAGGCTGGGGAGGGGGAATGGGGAGTTAGTGTTTAAAGGGGACAGAGTTTCAGTTTAAGAAGGTGAAAAATTCGGGAGATGGATGATGGTGAGAGTTGCACAACAATGTCAATGTACTTAGTGCCACTGAACTGTACAGTTAAATATGGTTAAAATAGTACGTTTTATATTATGTGATTTTACCACAATAAAAAAATATTTACAAAAACAAGCATGGTTTTAAGTTCAACATGGGCAATGGATCAATCAATCATGTCTACACAATAAAGTTTCAATGAAAACTGTGATCACTAAAGCTTGGGTAAACTCCCAGCATTGGCAACACTCTGTGTATATTATCATACATTGATGTTGGTAGGGCAACCCATCCTGAGGACAACAGAAGTCTTTCATTTGGAATGTTCCCAGATTCCACCCAGTGTGTCTCTTCCTCTGGCTAGTTTTCTGTATCCTCTTCAGTAAAAATTATAACCATGAGTATAATAGGTTTCAGTAAGTTCTGTGAGCCTTTTTATTGAATTATTAAACCTGAGGATGGTTTTGAGAAACCCTCAAACTTGCCGTTGATGTCAGAAATTAGGATGGTCTTGTGTCGATGCTTCTTACTAACTTTGTAGGTGGACCCTAACTGTTTGCATTTGGGGTTAGAAGTCTTGGGTAAATGTGGCAGTATGGAGGATTGTGAACTTAACTTCATAGTTTGGCTAACTCCATGTATTCTGGATTAGGGACGGGAAATAAATTTGGTCTTTTGAATTATCTCTAGGGATGTTAGTGGAACACTTCCTCCCTACTCTTCTAAATAACATTGACTTCTTTATATTATGCCTTATTACTGCCCAGGGAGTGGAATAAGGTAGCCTAAATACCTTGGGAGAGAAACAGGGCCTGTAACTCAACCTACTTTCTCTTCCCTCTTTTTCTTCAGAGACAGCTTCTTGCAGGAAACAAGCATGCTGGTTTAGTGCTCTCCACTTAAATTGTATTGGGCTGGCTGCAATGGGGAGGATAACTTAACAGATTTCAAATGTAGTGATGTGTCTGTTTCTGAGATTTAGTACTAGGAAATTCATTGTTTCCACACATCTACCAGTTTCTCCTACCTACATTATTAATAAAGTTATAAATTGATTTCCATTTTCTGAGTCTGCCCATTTCTCAATTCATCCAGAATTTGAGCAGAGTAAATAGAGTTAATTACTGCTCCTCCTTCATCCTGTTCAAAATCTCAGTAATTAGAAGTAGATATCTGGGGAACAATTTTCTTAATGAGAAAGAATATAGGATAGATTAATAAATTTTCATGATGTAGATGGCAAGTTTCCACTAGCCATTGTACCAGACATTTTTTGCACCTATTTATTATCATCTATTAAGACAGCTGCAATAAAGATGTGCAACAGTGACCAGTTTGGGAAAACATCTTTAAAATTAGAATTAACATGATTTGAAAGCTATCAGGTTTGAGAAAAGAAAGAGGTATGGGAATTTATAGCTTGAGAGATTGGGTTGGGGGGAAGGGATAAATTGGGAGATTGGGCTTGACATATACACACTACTATATATAAAATAGATAATTAATAAGGACTTACTGTATAGCACAGGGAATGCTTCGCAATACTCTGTAATGACCTGTAAGGGAAAAGAATCTAAAAAAGAGTGGATATGTGTAAATGTATAACTGATTCACTTTGCTGTACACCTGAAACTACCACAGTATTTTGCATCAACTATACTCCAATAAAAATTTTAGAAAAAAAAAGAGATTGGGATATGATAAAACCATAAATTTCCATGTGAATCTGGGGAGACGATGATGATTTCACTTGTGAACAAATGAATTTTGAGGTTTTATATAGGACATGTAGATGAGATGTCTGGAAGGGTAACCTAGACAACTGGATAACATAGCTGTTAACAAAAGCTAAGAGAACTGTATTTTTTTTCTTAATCTTTAGAAACCTATACCTTCACATTTCTATCTCATTTAAGCAGAACTTGATTTTGACATCACTCCTAAATCAGAAAGAACATATAGAGTTTGACCATACTTAGAAACAAGGCATATATTTAAGTAATTTCTTTCTATCCTAGGCATGGCATATTAGCTCTATTAAAGCCTCATATCAGAGAAGAACATCAGTAAAGTGGTGGAATAAGAGGTTTCAGTGTTCGTCCCCTCAAAGAAACATCAATTTGAACAATTATCCACACCAAAAAAATACCTTTACAAGAGCTAAGGATTCCAGGTGAGAGATTATAGCAACTGAGTAGAGCACAGAAATAAGAGAAGATGCATGGAAGAGGGTATGAAGGACAATCTCACCCCTTCCTCAAATCCGGATAGCCCAGCTCCAAGAGAGATACCCTCTCCATGGGGAAGGAGAATGAAGTGAGCACCAGACTTCATCATGGACTCCAGCACTAAACCTGCTTCAGTGAAACTCAGTAACAGGTCAGCACCTGTGCACTCAGGATGTAGCTCATCACGATGGACCAAGGCAACAGGCCCACCCAAGTGCCAGGGCAATTTCCATAGACTCAGACTCAAGGCCCTTCCCAGAACCAGGTTGGCCCCTGCAGACCCTGTCTCCAGGCTTGATAGAGTGGACCCAGTAATAATTTACACCGGTGGTCCCTGGTGCCAGGTAGGCACCCGCAGAACCAGGATCCAGGGCCTCTCACATGAACAGATGTCCCAGGCCTGTCAATGTGGACTCAGCTTACAAGCCTGTCTTTTGGACCCAAGTACCATATCTGTCCATGTGGACCCAGGCTTCAGGCCCATTCCCATGAACTCAGACACCAGGTCTGCCCACCTGCTGACCCAGGCACCAGAGGAGTCTGCCCACAGACCCAACAAAATGACCCTTCCAGAATCTCTGGTCAAAATGATTGGTGAAAGGCTTTAGCTGCTAAACCCAGTTAGTAAAGACTTAAAGAGGTGCCTACTTCTTCAAATTTGTAGACACCAATACAAGGCCCCAAGAATTACGAATAATCAGGGAAACATAATACCATCATGGATACAAAATTAAGCACCAAAAACCAATCACAAAGCAATGGAGATTTATGAATTGCCTGATAAAAAATTCAAAATAATCATCTTGAAGCATAGCGAACGGCAAGAGAACACAGACAACTAAACAAAATCAGTAAAACAATACATGAACATCATGAGAATTTCAACAAAGAGATATAAACAGCATAAAAAGAATCAAACAGAACTGATTCTATAGAATTCTAAAGAGCTGAAGAACATAATGACGGAACTAGAAACTTCCATTGAGAACTTCAACAGCATACTCAATAAAGCAGAAGAAAGGATCAGTGAGCTTGAATAGGTCATTTGATATTACCCAGTCAGAGGACACAAAGAAATAAGAGTGAAATAGAGTGAAGAAAGTCTACAGGACTTATGGGATACCACTGAACAAAGCAATATATGCATTATAGTAGTCCTAGAAGAAGCAGAGAAAGAAAAAGGAACAGAAACCATACTTAAAGAAATAATTAGAGAAAACTTCCTTAATCTGGAGAAAGAACTAAACATCCAGATCCAAGAAGCCTAAAGAATTTCAAGTACAATAAATATAAAGAAATCTTAAATAGGACACATTTTAATAAATTTTCAAAATTCAAAAACAGAATTCTGAAAGCAGAAAAAGAAAAACAACTCTTCAGATATAAAGGGATCCCCATAAGTACGTAGTGGATTTGTCAGCAGAAACCTCATAGTCAGGAGAGATTAGGATAATATATTTACAGTTCTGAGAGAAAAAAATCCTGATCGTCAAGAATACTACTCTTGGCAAGGCTGTTATTTAAAAATGAAGGAGATTTTTTAAACTTCCCAGAAAAGCAAATGCTGTGGGAGTTCATCACCACTATACCTGCCTTAGAAGAAATATTAAAAGGAGTTCTTCAAGTTGGAATAAAAGGATGCTAACCAACAGTATGAAAACATTATGCTAAGTGAAAAAAAAACAGGCACAGAAATACAAATACTGCATTATCCTACTGATATGTCGAATCTAAAAATCTTGAGCTTATAGAAACATATTAGAATAATAGTTACCAGTGTCTGAGATGGTGGGGGGAAAGGGGAGATGTTAGTTAATGGGTATAAAGTTGCAGTTCTGTAGAGAAAATAAGGCGAGAAATCTAATGTACAGCATGATGACTATGGCTAGTAATATTATATAGAATATTGGAAATATGCTAGAGAGTAGACTTCAAGTGCTCTCATCACACACAAAAAATGGTAAATATTTAAGAAGATAATATGTTAATTAGCTTGACTACATAATCATTTCACTATGTATATGTATATCAAACGGTCATGTTGTACATCTGAAACACATACAATTTTTATTTAAAAGAAAATATATACAAACCCACTTTATATATTAAAGTTTTTTTGAACTCATATAACTTTGGCATAAGTTCAGAAAAAGTGGAAAAGTATGGTCAGAAACTACTTTTTTATATCCAAGTTTCCAGGATAAACAAAGAATCATGCCAACAGATGATCTTTAAAATGGATGATTTGAAAGACAGCAATGAAGGACTGTTTAGCCACGATAAAATCAATTTTCTGATTTTAAAAGAAGTAGGTAGTATAACTCACTTGGGGCTAAATGCAACCCAAGACACTTTTTCATTTCTTAATCTTTAATAGACTTTTCAAAAGTGTTAGAAAACTAACTCAGGGATCTTAATCTCTTCACTAAGTGCTGTAGTAAACCATTATTTACTTCAAAGTGCTTCAAATTGTTTCATACTTTTTCATCTGGAAATAAAATCAGTGTGTGCATCTAATTTTAATATGGTGTTTACCCTGACCTGTGGCCCTGTGCACAGCTAAGGAAGAGTAAGAAATTTCAGGTTTTCAAGAATCAGGTAGCCTGTTTGGGTTGAGAATCTATAACTTGATTGGTTATCTGTTTTTCACTTGCAATCTGGATTGTATTTCTAGGGGGTTAGGGAAAAATGGAATGAAAAATTAAAAACTGGGGAAAAAGACCAGGCATTGCAGGTGCCAGAACCCCCTAGAACTCCTCACTCTCATCTTTGCTATGCATATACTCTGTGCCCACTTCTTCATAATCCTTCTCCAGAGTGGCCAAGTCCTCTCGGGCCTCAGAGAACTCCCCTTTCTCCATGCCCTTGCCCACATATCAGCGTACAAATACCTACCTGGCATATAGAACATCTCAGGAAGGGGAACAAACAAGACAATGCTTACGGGGATTGGGATATACAAAAAAAAAAAAAAAAAAATGAATGCAATTTGTCAGTCCTTATTTAGCACCAGGGACTTCTGATTTCAATATCCATATCTTCAGCAAAAAAATGACTCATGTTTTAATGTGGTAGGATTTCTCTGGAGGAAACTGCTAAGCAAGCAGTGTGGAACAGAAAGCGTGTCCCAAACACTTTGAAATAATAGCAAACACTTAATATGTGCCTTCCTCTGTTCTCGATATGCTGAAGATATACAAGCTTATTTAATACCAATAAAGTCCATATGATTATTCTATTTAATAAGTGAGTGAACTGAGGCAAAGAATGGTTTAATAACTTGCCCAAACTCATGGACCTAATGTATTATTCATGGTTCTCCAGAGAAACAGAACCAACAGGATGTGTGTACATATATGCAGTATGTGTCATACAATTGCTATGCAAATGTGGGTACTGTCAAGTCCAAAACCTGCAGGGCAGGTTGAGAAACTGGAGACTCGGGGAAGAGCTGATGTTACAGATTGAGTCCAATGCAGTCTGGAGGCAGAATTCACTCTTCCTTGGGGACCTCAGTCATTTTCTCTTAAGACCTTCTGCTAATTGGATGAATTCCACCCACACGAAGGAAGGTAATTTGCTTTACTCAAAGTCTACCAATTTAAATATTAATCTCATCTAAAAAATACCTACCTATTCAGCAACACTGAAGTACTGTGGCCTACCAAGTTGACATATAAATTGAACCAGTGTATCTAAATAGTAGAGTGAGAGTATAAATCCAAACAGTGTTCACTGAAACTTTAAAAAGCTCCAATTGAGAAGAGGAGTGAAGAAATAGTGACAAGGAAAACTATTTAGCCCAAAGGAAAATTTGTGAAGTGTTCTATTTCTTTTCCACAATCCACTCTTCTAGTCTATTATTTTTATCTTGTCTTCTTGAGTTAGTGCTACCAAAGTGTCCACTGACAATAGATGAAGGCTCACCATTTCAAAATGATTTGTTGTCATCATGGGATAGCATGATAGAATAGGAAGGTACACACATATTTGGAGTCAGTTCTTATTTCTACTTTAGGTTCTCACAATACTTATGGCATATCTGGATAACCATGGGCAAGACAGTAAATTTCAGTGTCCTATTTTTTTTTTTAATCTGTAAAGTAGTGTAATAATAACTACTTCATAAAAAAGTTTTAAAATTGAAGTGAAAAAAGTTAGGCAATGTGCTCTTTTCAGTATGTGCCATACAAATAAGTACCCAATAAATGCTAATTCTTTTTCCTTTGAAGTATATACAATTGCCAAAATTATTTCAAAACTCAAGTGAAACAATTTCTATTGGTGAATATTTAATGTTAGTAACTGGAGGAAATACCTTGAAGAAAGAGGGATCTGCTTTTTCAGTACTTTCTCTCCATTTATCTGTGTATCTATTTATCCATTTTCCTACTGTCATCTACCTAAAAAAGAGAAATAAAACTATATTCATATAGTACTGATTCCATGTATGAAGCACTGTGCAGGGAAGGCATAAATAATATACATCATTTTATTTGACAATTCAACAAATATTTATTGAGTATATACTATGTGCTAGGCCAATTATATGTTCATGTTCAATGGCCTTTTATAGTAGTTGTTATTCTCATTTTACAAAAAAATTAAATATTTTATCCATGTCAGACAGGTAGGAAATAGTAAAGATGGTCAGAACTCATGACTTTACTCTCACTGACCTCATTTCTTACCATGTAACTTCCAGGCACTAAAGCAATCTACATAAATCCAATCCTATAGAAATGACTCCAAGACCAAGGTTGGCAGAAATGTTTGTTGGTCCAGACAGTTCTCACTCAGACTATTTCTGACTTTCTCTTTTATTGATTTGCTTGCTTCACGGTGAGTGGTAACATCATGATACTGTTTATTTGTCAGGGTACCAATATCAGTTAAAATCATGTTCTGAACACAAACTGAACTCATTTTAAACAGCAGCACTGCTGTGATAAGAGTAAAGATAATTGTTGTTACCTGATGTACTAGCCATGGAGATTAATTAAATAATTCTCCCAATTGCCCAGCCTATTAATATTGAAGAACTCATATGTGAACAGATGGATCAGATTTGGCAGGTTTTTTCCACAATCTTTAAAAAAATATATCCTGACAGAATTTGTTCAACCCTGCCATATTCCATGTCAGCCAGGCTTGTTTTAGCTAATCAAGCTTTCCAAAAATTTAAAAGTGTTACTCAGAACTTGAAGCAAATAGAATACTTTTTACAGTGCAAGTGACAGGTGAACCAGCGGTCACATGAACTGCATATGTGCTTCAGACTGGCATATCACAGTTCAAACACAGGCAGGAACATGGTTCGGGAATAATTGCTCTCAGTTCTGACATTTAAGCCAAAAACTAATAATAATAATTCAATGGAATGGCATTTCCCTTGCATTATGCATCATGAGTGGGGATATACAATGTCCTGGTCATTGATACTTGAAATGTATTGCTCTTGGAAAGTAAATATGTCTACTCAATAGGAAGGCACAACAAATAATTACAGGCATCAAGGAGAAAAGCTTTGGATCCTGTATGGGGACTCTTAAAATGTCCTCTCAGAACAATTTAAGAATGATTATTTTGTATGGAGTTTAAGTACAATATGACTTGCACTTGGCAATGCAATTTAAATATATTATCCCATTTAACCCCTGGGACAACACTGAAATGTTGGCACTTCTAACCCCATGTTACAGATTAGGATACTGAAGCTTAGAAAGATTAACTAACTCACCATTATCAAATAGTGCTTGGCAGAACCAAGATTTAAGCTCATTTTGTCTAATTCAAAGTCCAAACTCTTATCCACTAAGCCGTACTGTCTCTTTATAAATGGCCTGGGAAAACTAAGGGTAGAAAATGGATAAGAACTAATATTTACAATGTCTGATGCTGTCTATTAGGATCTGTGGTAGGTGTTTTACAGATATACTGTTATTTAATACACAACCATATTAAGTAGGTAATATTTTCGTTTTGCAGTTGAGAAAATTGTTTCAAAATTAGGTAATGTATCTTGGAGAATGCAGATGATAGGCAATGAGCCCAGGATCCAAAACCAGTTCAGTTAACCTCTAAACACTGCAGTCTTATTATGATCAAATAGTCATCCAAAACTAAGCCCATAAATGGGATGGTGCCTTCAACTTCTCCCTTTTCTCTACTACCCACAACCAAATAATACCTAAATGCTGCCAATTTCATCTTTTAAGTAAGTACAGACTCCACTTTCCCTTCCCCAAATCCTCAACCATTGTTAGTTTCAATAACTCTTTATCTTTGACCAGAAAAATTCCAGTCACCAAGAGTATGGCTGGTACTTGCTGAGCTTCTCATTCTTCATGCATGCTGCCAGATCATTACAGACCCACATTCTACAGAACAAACACACAAACAATTAAACAATCTTATTTTTTAAGGTTTATGACTTCTTTTGAAACCATCTTCTCCCCTTCTCTGTTGCCAAACTTAGAGTCAATTTCCTTATTTATTGTTTCGACATGTGACCACAGTATCTTTCTATCATAAGACCTGAGTGATCTTGAGTAACTTCTACATTGATATAGATGCCTTATCTATTGCTCTAGCCTCTTAGTTCACTTCAAAATTATACTATTATATACCTAGAGTGATATTTCATGTTATCAAACCCTCAGTGCCTCCATGTCATTAACAGAATAAAGTCCAAATTTTTAGATGTGCTATAGTTGACCCTTCATGACTTCATTCATTTATTCCTCTCCAAATTCAATTTCTACCACTACCTCCTTTGCACTTTAAGTTCTAGCAATACTAAATAATTGTAGTTTTTTGTAATCACTAGAGTTTTTCTCATTTCTTTGTTTTTGCATGCAACACTGACTCTGCCTGGAACATATTTCTCATTTTATTCACCTTGTTAAATCTTATACATCCTCAAGAGTTGCTTCAATATTGTATTCTCTACCTTCCCTATATCAATGCTAAAGTTCAAGTTCTTTGAACTACACCATGATGACCCTAGGTTAGAAAAAACTTAGGACTTTTCATCTGTGATGCTCTGAATGTGCTTTCCCTAGGGCTCTAGTAATACTATGGTCTCTGAATAAGATATTCCAGAGTTCAGGTTGCTAGTAAGTCCCTTGTCTCCAGGGTGGAAAACTGGATTACTAGATTAAAAAACCTGAAGACTCATGAAAACAGGGCTAGAGAGAATTAACATTAAGAGTGACAAATATGAGAGTCAGAGAAAAGAGTCTTATTTCAATATTTCTGCTCTATCAGGGGGTATGTTGAGTTAGAGACTTGATAGAAACAAGATGTTTCTGGGTCAGTATAAAATTTCTGCCTATCTCTTGCTGTCACACATACACATACATTTGTACATTTGTATGTACAAATACTCATCTTAATATTATGCATTTTAATGCATCTGTTAATTCAACAACATTTACTGGGTACATGTTACAGCAAAATATTGAACATTAAAATTTAAATATTATGGTCTAAAATTTCAAAATATTACCCCCTAGTAAGTGGAATAGATGTATACAACTGTATCTTAAAAAAAAAAAAAAAAAAAAAGTTTATACTCCTTAGAAGAAAGTTCCAAATGAAGTGCTATTGGTATTTTGAAAAACAGAAACACTTCTGGATGGAAAGTCAATTAGGGAGTCATAGACACATAATGTTTGTGCTGGGCCTTCCTTTAAAAGGAGTCAAGATTCTACTATATAGAACCTGAAATGTTGGAATGGCTTTGTCTTACTAAGAGCCCTTTTAAGAAGTATTTACACAATTCATTTTCTTTCCTTCTTAAATAGAAAGATAAGTGAAGAGTGAATTTGTCTGTGCAGTCACAGAAGTTCAGAGATTATGTTAATTAATACATCAGATAATTTTGAATTAATTGTTATTGATACATAACTGATATCAATATAATTATGATTATGTATTAATAGTAATTAATGAATGCTTTAAAAACTATTGGAATGTTTAGTTTTCCTTTTAGTTATTCAACTACATGAAGACAAGTACTCTTTATCATTGGAATAGATTATGAAAAATAATCCATAAATACTTGTTGGATGAATGAATGAGTGAATGAGCCATTGTTTTCCTCCACTGAATATTGATTGGGAAGTTGATTCTGCATATAAGAGTCTTTGGAGAACTTGAAAAGGAAGGTGATCATTGCAATTTAAAAGTGACTGAGATACTGGGCTGGCCAAAAAGTTCGTTCGGTTTTTCCATAGGATGGCTCTAGTAGCATTTAGTTGTCTTTAACTTCATTCGAAACAATTTTGCTGGATTGTATTGTGACAGCTGTCATATCAGAATGCATTAAAAAAACTTATCAAAATTGGTGAATTTTTGAATAGCCATTTTAATACTGAAGATGGAAGAAAAAAAAGCAACATTTTTGGCATATTATGCTTTATTATTTCAAGAAAGGTAAAAACGCAACTGAAACGCAAAAAAAGATTTGTGCAGTATATGGAGAAGGTACTATGACTGCTCAAACGTGTCAAAAGTGGTTTGAGAAATTTCTTGCTGGAGATTTCTCACTGGACGAGGCTCCACTGTCGGGTAGACCAGTTGAAGTTGACAGCGATGAAATTGAGACATTAATTGAGAACAATCAATGTTATACCATGCAGGAGATAGCCGACAATACTCAAAATATCCAAATCAAGTGTTGAAAATCATTTGCACCAGCTTGGTTATGTTAATCGCTTTGATGTTTGGGTTCCACATAAGTTAAGCGAAAAAAACCTTCTTGACTGTATTTCCACATGCGATTCTCTACTTAAATGTAAAGAAATCATTCCATTTTTAAAACAAATTGTGACAGGCAATGAAAAGTGGATACAGTACAATAATGTGGAATGGAAGAGATCATTGGGCAAGCAAAATAAACCACCACCAACCACACCAAAGGGCAGTCTTCATCCAAAGAAGGTGATGTTGTGTATACAGTGGGATTGGAAGGGAGTCTTCTATTATGAGCTCCTTCTGGAAAACCAAATGATTAATTCCAACAAGTACTGCTCGCAGTTAGACCAAATGAAAGCAGCACTCAGTGAAAAACATCTGGAATTAGTCAACAGAAAATGTATAATTTTCCATCAGGATAAAGCAAGACTGCATGTTTCTTTGATGACTGGGCACAAACTGTGACAGCTTATCTGGGAAGTTATGATTCATCTGCCATATTCACCAGACACTGCACTTTTGGATTTCCATTTATTTTCGGTCTTTACAAAATTCTCTTAATGGAAAAAGTTTCAATTCCCTGAAAGACTGTAAAAGACACCTGGAACAGTTCTTTGCTCAAAAAGATAAAAAGTTTTGGGAAGATGGAATTATGAAGTTGCCTGAAAAATGGCAGAAGGTAGTGAAAAAAAATGGTGAATATTTTGTTCAATAAAGTTCTTGGTGAAAACGAAAAATGTGTCTTTTATTTCTACTTAAAACCCAAAGGAAAGTTTTGGCCAACCCAATAATTCTAATTAATAAAAACTATTTCAGAGCTTTGAGTATCTTTATGAGGAAGGTGTATTTTTTTCCATAACAATGTTATATGTTCATGGAAATTGATTCTATCCCTTGAACATAAGCAAAAACAAACAAAAAAACAAAAACCAGGGTAAAATAAAGTTTATAACAAAGAGATTAAGAATGCCAGAGAGGGGTCAAAATGGTGGAATAGGAGGACATGGAATTTGTCTCTCCTCACAAGTACACATTTACAAATGGAACAGTTCTCACAGAGCACCTGCTGAACATTAGCAGAAGAATTTGGGCACCTAAATTACATGAAAAATCCCCTCACAACTGGGTAGGGCAAAAGGAAGAAAAAAGGGAATCAAAAAAGGGAACAGCAACCCTAGGGGGAAACTGAAGGTGAGGAGAGGTTCCCGAACTCAGAAAAACACTTCATGGTGGGGAAATCAACTGGGACAGAAAAAGAACTTCAGAGGATTGAAGAAGAATGCAGCTGATGGTCTGTGGAAGGCAGGACAAAGTCAGAACTGCTTGCATCTGTGCCACAGGCTTGCATACCCCAGCCTGAGTCATGTGTCTCCTGTTGTGGAGTGAGGCTGGGTGCTGGAAAGTTGGTTTGGTGCCAGGGAGGGGACAGCTGTTTGCTATGATAAAAACAGCCTGAAGGGACAGGAGTAAGGAGCTCCACAACTGGGGAAGTTTGTGGAAAAAGGCTGGGACACCTGGAAGCAAGATGTCACTGTTGAGAGGTGTGCAAGAGGCAGGGCCACCATTGCAACCTCTTCCCCACCTGCCTACTTCAGCCTCCGTGGGCACTGGAAGGGATACCCATCTGAGCAGTCTCACCTGCCCCTCAAGCTAAGGTCTCCTCTGCCCATGTAAGCCCTGGGGTCCTGAACACAGCCCATCCCAAATCCTCCTTGGGAATCTCCTTGGTTCTTCCTTGGACCTGCCTAGGAAATGAGGCACCATTGTTGAGTGGCGCACAAGGGGTGGGGCCACCACCACCCCCACATGCCAGGCCCTGCCTCCAAGGGCACTGGGAGGGACTCCCACCAGAGCGAGTGCACCCTAGTCTGCTGCAACTGCCTGCCAGAGGTTTTTCTTCCCTCTGGCTGCACTGAGCAGTTTGTGGGCTCTTTGTTCCCCAGCAAGGGGTTGGGCCTGGGCCTCC
This sequence comes from Eschrichtius robustus, assembly GCF_028021215.1. Taxonomy (NCBI): domain Eukaryota; kingdom Metazoa; phylum Chordata; class Mammalia; order Artiodactyla; family Eschrichtiidae; genus Eschrichtius; species Eschrichtius robustus. The sequence continues at coordinate 63,924,754 of NC_090826.1, forward strand.
AGGGTGGGAGTGCTGAGTCCAGGGCACTGGACTTCCAGAGAATTCTTGGGCACAGGGAATATTAATCAGTGTGTACTTTCTTGGAGGTATCCATCTTGACACCAAGACCCGGCTCCAGCCAACTGCCTGCAGGATCCAGTGCTGGACACCTCACACCAAACAACCAGTAAAACAGGAACACAGTCCCACCTATCAGCAAACAAGCTGCCTAATGTCATACTAAGCTCACAGACACACCAAAACACACCACCTGATGCAGCCCTGCCCACCAGAGGGAAAAGACTCAGCTCCACCCACCAGAGCACAGGCACCAGTCCCTCACACCAGGAAGCCTCTACAAATTCCTGCACCAAGCTCACCCACTAGGGGGCAGACAAGAGGAACTACAACCCTGCAGTCTGTAGAAAGGAGAACATTAAACACAGTAAGTTAGACAAAATGAGATGACAGAGAACTATGGTGCAGACGAAGGAGCAAGGTAAAAACCCACAAGACCAAATAAATGAAGAGGAAATGGGCAATCTACCTGAAAAGCAATTCAGAGAAATGATAGCAAAGATTATCCAAGATTTTGGAAATAGAATGATGGCATAAATCAAGAAGATACAAAAAATGTTTAACAAGGACTTAGAAGAACTAAAGAACAAACAATCTGTGATGAACAACACAATAACTGAAATGAAGAATACAGTAGAATGAATCAGTAGCAGAATAACAGAGGCAGAAGAGCAGATAAGTGAGCTGGAAGATAGAGTGGTGGAAATAACTGTCACAGAGCACAATAAAGAAAAAAGAATGAAAAGAATGAAAAGAAATGAGAACAGAGACCTCTGGGACAACATTAAACACACGAACATTCAAATTATAGGGGTCCCAGAAGAAGAAGAGAAAGAGAAAAATGTCTGAGAAAATATTAGAAGAGATTATAGTCAAAAACTCCCTTAACATGGGAAAGGAAATAGTCAATCAAGTTCAGGAAGTGCAGAGTACCATACAGGATAAGCCCAAGGAGAAACACGCCAAGACACATATTAATCAAACCAACAAAAATTAAATTTAAAGAAAAAAATTTAAAAGCAGCAAGGGAAAAGCAACAAATAACATACAAGGGACTCCACATAAGGTTATCATCTGATTCTTCAGCAGAAAATCTGCAGGCCAGAAGGGAGTGCAGGATATATTTAAAGTGATGAAAGGGAAAACCTATAACCAAGATTATTCTACTCAGCAAGTATCTTATTCAGAATCGATGGAGAAATCAAAAGCTTTAGAGACAAGCAAAAGCTAAGAGAATTCAGCACCACCAAACCAGCTTTACAACAAATGCTAAAGGAACTTCTCTAGGCAGGAAACACAACAGAAGGAAAAGACCTACAAAAACAAACACAAAACATATAAGAAAATGGTAATGGGAACATACATGTTGATAATAATCTTGAATGTAAATGGATTAAATGTTCCAACCAAAAGTCACAGACCGGCTGAATGGATACAAAAACAAGACCCATATATATACTGTCTACAAGAGACACACTTCAGACCTAGGGACACATACAGACTGAAAGTGAGGGGATGGAAAAAGATATTCCATGCAAATGGAAATCAAAAGAAAGCTGGAGTAGCAATTCTCATACCAGACAAAATACACTTTAAAATAAAGACTATTGTAAGAGACAAAGAATGACACTATATAATGATCAAGGGATCAATCCAAGAAGAAGATATAACAATTGTAAATATTTATGCACCCAACATAGGAGCACTTCAATAAATAAGGCAAATGCTAACAGCCATCAAAGGGGAAATCAACAGTAACACAATAACAGTGGGGGGCTTTAACACTCTACTTACACCAATGGATAGATTATCCAGACAGAAAATTAGTAAGGAAACACAAGCCTTTAATGATGCATTAGACGAGATAGACCTGATATTTACAGGACATTCCTTCTGAAAGCAGATGAATACACTTTCTTCTCAAGTGCACATGGAACATTCTCGAGGATAAATCACATCTTGGGTCACAAATCAAGCCTCGGTAAATTTAAGAAAATTGAAATCATATCAAGCATCTTTTCTGACCACAACACTATGAGATTAGAAATCAATTACAAGAAAAAAATGTAAAAAACACAAACACATGCAGACTAAACAATATGCTACTAAATAACCAAGAGATCACTGAAGAAATCAAAGAGGACATCAAAAAATACCTGGAAACAAATGACAACAAAAACACGATGACCCAAAACCTATGTGATGCAGCAAAAGTAGTTATAAGAGGGAAGTTTATAGCAATACAATTGTACCTCAAGAAATAAGAAAAATCTCAAATAAACAACATAACATTACACCTAAAGCAACTAGAGAAAGAAGAACAAGGAAAACCCAAAGTTAGTAGAAGGAAAGAAATCATAATGATCAAAGCAGAAATAGATGAAATAGAAATGAAGAAAACTATAGCAAAGATCAATGAAACTAAAAGCTGGTTCTTTGAGAAGGTAAACAAAATTGATGAACCTGTATCTAGACTCATCAAGAAAAAAAGGGAGAGGGCTCAAATCAATAAAATTAGAAATGAAAAAGGAGAAGTTACGACTGACACTGCAGAAATACAAAGGATCATAAGAGACTACTACAAGCAACTATACACCAATAAAATGGACAACCTGGAAGAAATGGACAAATTCTTGGAAAGGTACAATTTTCCAATCAAAAGTAATGTAATTGAAACTGTAATTAAAAGTCTTCCAACAAACAGAAGTGCAGGACCAGATTACCTCACAGGCGAATTCTATCAAACATTCAGAGAAGTTAACACCTATCCTTCTCAAACTCTTCCAAAAATTGCAGAGGGAAGAACACTCCCAAACTTGTTCTATGAGGCCACCATCAACATCATGCCAAAATCAGACAAATATATCATAAACAAAGAAAATTACAGACCAATATCACTGATGAACACAGACACAAAAATCCTCAACAAAATATGAGCAAAAAGAATCCAACAACACATTAAAAGGATCATACACTATGATCAATTGGGGTTTATCCCAGGAATGCAAGGATTCTTCAATATATGCAAATCAATCAATGTGATACACCATACTAACAAATTGAAGAATAAAAATCATATGATCATCTCAATAGATGCAGAAAAAGCTTTTGACAAAAAACACCCATTTATGATAAAAACTCTCCAGGAAGTGGGCATAGAGGGAACCTACCATAAGATAATAAAGGCCATATATGACAAACCCACAGCAAACATCATTCTCAATGATGAAAAACTGAAAGCATTTCCTCTAAGATCAGGAACAAGGCAAGGATGCCCACTCTCGCCACTATTATTCAACATAGCATTGGAAGTTGTAGCCATGGCAATCAGAGAAGAAAAAGAAATAAAGGGAAGCCAAATTGGAAAAGAAGAGGTTAAACTGTCTCAGTTTGCAGATGATATGATTCTATACATAGAAAATTCTAAAAATGCCACCAGAAATCTACTAGAACTAATCAATGAATTTGGTAAGGTTGCAGGATACAAAATTAATGCACAGAAATTTCTTGCATTCCTATGCACTAACAAAGAAAGATCAGAAAGATAAATTAAGGAAACAATCCCATTTACCATTGCAACAAAAAGAATAAAATCCCTAGGAATAAACCTACCTAAGGAGGCAAAAGACCTGTACTTGGAAAGCTATAAAACACTGATGAAAGAATTTAAAGATGACACAAACTGATAGAGAGATATGCCATGCTCCTGGATTGAAAGAATCAATATTGTGAAAATGAACATACTACACAAAGCAATCTACAATTTCAATGCAATCCTTATCAAATTACCAATGGCATTTTTCACAGAATTAGAACAAAAAATTTTACAATTTGTATGGAAACATAAAAAACCCCAAATAGCCAAAGCAATCTTGAGAAAGAAAAACGGAGCTGGAGGAGTAAGGCTCCCAGACTTCAGACTATACTACAAAGCTACAGTAATCAAGACAGCATGGTACTGGCACAAAAACAGAAATATAGATCAACACATCAGGATAGAAAGCCCAGAGATAAATCCATGAACCTACGGTCACCTAATCTATGACAAAGGATTCAAGATTATACAATGGAGAAAAGACAGCATCTTCAATAAGTGGTGCTGGGAAAACTGGACAACTACATGTAGAAGAATGAAATTAGAACACTACTTAACACCATACACAAAAATAAACTCCAAATGGATTAAAGACCTAAATGTAAGACCGGACATTATAAAACTCTTAGAGGAAAACATAGGAAAAACACTCTTTTTACATAAATCACAGCAAGATCTTTTATGACCCACCTCATGGTGGGTCATAAGCAAATAAGTTTAATTAGGTCCCATTTGCTTATGGGACCTAATTAAATTTCAAAGCTTTTGCACAGCAAACGAAACCATAAACAAGGAGAAAAGACAACCCACAGATGGGAGAAGATATTTGCAAATGAAACATCGGACAAATCATTAATCTCCAAAATATACAAACAGCTCATGCAGCTCAATATCAAAAAAACAAACAACCCCATCAAAAAATGGGGGGAAGACCTAAATAGACATTTCACCAATGAAGATGTACAGATGGCCAAGAGGCACATGAAAAGTTGTTCAACATCACCAATTATTAGAGAAATGAAAATCAAAACTACAATGAGGTATCACCTCACACCAGTCGGAATGGCCATCATTAAAAATCTGCAAACAATAAATGCTGTAGAGGATGTGGAGAAAAGGGAACCCTCTTGCACTGTTGGTGGGAATGTAAATTGATAATGCCACTTTGGAGAACATGGCAGGTCCTTAAAAAACTAAAAATAGAACTACCATACGACCCAGCAATCCCACTCCTAGGCATATACCCTGAGAAAACCATAATTCAAAAAGACACATGCACCCCAATGTTCATTACAGCACTATTTACAATAGCCAAGACATGGAAGCAACCTAAACGTCCATCAACAGAGGAATGGATAAAAAAGAAGTGGTACATATATACAATGGAATATTACTCAGCCATAAAAAAGAACGAAATTGCATCATTTGCAGAGACATGGATTGACCTAAAGATTGTCATACAGAATGAAGTAAGTCAGAAAGAGAAAAACAAATTTCATGTATTAACGCATATATGTGTAATCTGGAAAAATGGTATAGATGAACTTATTTGCAAAGCAGTAATAGAGACACAGACATAGAGAACAAACATATGGATACAAAAGGGAGGGGGGATTGGGATGAATTGGGAGATTGGGATTGACATATATACACTACTATGTATAAAATAGATAACTAATGAGAACCTACTGTGTAGCACAGGGAACTATACTTGGTGCTCTGTGGTCACATAAATATGAAGGAAATCCAAAAATGAGTGGATATATGTATACATATAACTTATTCACTTTGCTGTACAGCAGAAATTGACCCAGCAGTGTAAAGCAACTATACTCCAATTAAAAAAAAAAAAAAAGAGACACAAACAACCTTGTATAAAATGTAAGCAACAAGGATATATTGTACAGCAGAGGGAATTATAGCCATTATTTTGTAATAACTTTTAATGGAGTAAAACCTATAAAGTTACTAAATCACTATGTTGGACACCTGAAACTAATATAATATTATAAATCAACTATACCTCAATAAAATAAATCAATAAAACAAGCCAAAAATAATAAATAAATAAAAATATAAATATAAAAGAAAGAAAAAGAATGCCAGAGAATTATAGTTACATAAAATAGATGGCAAAAATTATTTGTATATATGTCCTTCTAAATGAACTACCCCTTTCAAGCAATGTCAGATAAATTGTCTGGAGTATCAAGTGACACTAAAAGATCAGGAGCTGTAAATTACTCACTGATCATTTCTATTAACTAACTTCAGAATTTATGAGCAGAAATAAACAATCTAGTTGCTTTGGGTGGTGGAATGACAAATTTGCAATACATTTGGCTGATTCTCTTGGAAAATCTTCAACAATATTAAATACCTCAGACTTTCTTGGAACCTTTATTGTGGATAAGTTCTGTGAATAAAGATCAAAAAGCACCCTATGAACTGGCACTTCCCATAAGTTAGTCAGCTTATACCTTGTAAAGGAAAGCACAGGGGCACACTAAAACTGGTAAGCAGATATGGGCATCTGAGTAGTTAATCATTTATAGAAGGTCGTTCTAAGCCGAATTCATCTACAATACATGCTACAGGAGTCCTGGTACCTCTCCACTCCCATAATTTAGAAGATCATATTTACTTTAATATTATACAAATCCAAGTAATGTGACTGAAACATACAATTGTTTTACAGAATCTTTTATATTGTCAAATATTCTTTGAAAACATTCATGGCCACCTAATATTATATCATATGCATATACCAATAAGTTTTAACCAAAAAAATATTGTTGAATATTAGGTTCTTTTTTGTTTTTGTTTTTTTTTATTCTTACTGTAAAAATAATTCTGAGTATCCTTTATATAAAAAGTTAACAAATTTATGATTATTTTCTTAGAAATCCTAGAGTCTCAAAGGATACGTATGGTAAGTTTATTGATATACTTTGCCAAATTGCTTTCAGAGAGGATATACTAAAAAGAGTGGAATGGAAGAATGTTCTTTTTTTTTAAAGCTCAAGATTATTATATATTAAAGAACACCATGAAAGCTGAAACACTGGCATCCTGGACCATTTAAGAGTGAAACACTGAACAACTTCCTGGGCAAAGAATCCTGATTAGCTGAGCTCCTGGCTAAAGGCAAGAGTCAAGTGGAAGAACGTTCTTTAAACTATTATACATGAATAACTTCATTAGCCACTACCTTTCTAAAAAATAGGTTTTGGCTGATTGAAGAAAAATAGATTTTTATTTTAATGTGCAGTATATTTTCACTGCTGAGATTTATATTGTGCCATGTTTATTGGCAATTTATATCTAATATTTCACAAATGACTTACCCATGCACATTTTTAAATCAAGTTAGTTGTTATTGCTGTTGTCATTGTGTGTGTATGTATATATGTTATTGATTTATAAGGTATTATTGATTAAGAAAATTAACTATTTGATTAATTTGTTACAAACACAATCTTAGTTTATCATTTTCTTAAAATATATTTTAAAATATTGAATTTCAGCTAGATAAATGAAATTGCAGATTCCTAAGGAATGATTCAAACAGTGACTGTTTATCATTATTTGGGTAACTAGTCCATTGTGGATAGCTTATCCATAAGGTTAAAATACCATAGATTTCTCTGTTTTGGGCATAGGAATCAAATTAGTCATTATCGGTGATCAAATTAGCTAAATGATTACTAGTCTCCATTACACAAGCTTCCATAGTCTTATCTGAAGAGTGGCTATATAACTAAAGAAGAATACTCAAAGAAAATATTTAGGTCTCAATCACTAATTTGGAACCAGATTTTCAAATATGGTTAAACAGTAAAAATGTGAAGTAGATATTACAAATTACACATTACATTTGATATATGAGTCCAAAATAAATGAGTCACTTGTGGGTTTGGATTGTTAATTTTCCTCAAACAAAACTCTCCACCTTAAATGACCTCATTTCAATAAACATTAGGCTTTCTTTACTATTCCACGCACATTTATCAAAAAACAAAACTCTAATTAAAAATTTTATAGGTATGAACGTGTATAAAAATCGAAAAAAAATAAGAAAGTAAACAAACAAATATATATAAACTTGGATTTATATATATTGCAATATTTTATTATTTGCCCCCATCCCTACTTTCTGACTAATAGGTTGGAAACTTTAATGCCACCCTTATAAGTCCTCCTTACTCTATTCTCCCTACTTGTTATCAAATCATGCCATCTCTATCTTCTAAAACATTTTCCAATTTTTATTTAATTTCTCTCAAGCTCATTGTCATGAACTGAGTCCAGGTCCCCATTTCTGCCTGGATTAATTCAACAACTTCCAAACGCGATTCCCTCCATCTGGTTTGAGTGTTCTCAATTATACCACCTTACATTAAGTATTACCTTCTTCAAACAATTCTGATCAGGCTGATCTCTTTTATAAAAGCTTCATGTGGTTTTCTCTTGCCCTTAGAATAAAATCCAAACATTTCAAAATGGTTATAAGACCTTCGAGATCTTGCCCTGCTTTCGCCAGGATAATTTTGCCCAATAGTCTCCCTTCTGCTTTACATCCCAAACCCACAGGGTATCTTTCATTTCCTCAGATGTGCCATTATTTTTCTTATCTGTATTCTTCCAGAAAAAAATTAAGGATCTTGAGAAAATAATTTGAATATGAATGGTTTATTTTTGAGGTGATCCCAGGCAGCCAACTCAGTTGAGTTAAAGAGTAGGTTACTATGATGAGCAACAGACCAGGGCTTCCGGATGACTGTGTAATATATGCTCTAAGTATTCTCACCTGAGTGGGGAGGAGCTGGGGTATTTATCTGCCATTTCCCATCCTTATTTTTGTGAACTGCTTATAGGGATCTGTTGGGGGAGGTCATCAAGAAGACATGACTACCAGTGACCCAGGGGCCGGTCCTGGACAATTGGAAGCTTCCTACCCCTTTCCCTCTCCTTGGAATGTGCATTGCAATTTTCCCACCCACTTCCAGAAGTTTCCCCAAGGATACAGCCTTAAGATAGAAATATGATGTTGATACTATCTGGATGGTATATATGGCAGAACCCAGTTAAGTCCTGTATATACATTTTTATGATTTGGCAGGTGGGTGAAGAGATCTACTCATCTTGTGGCCACCCAAGACAAGTCTCATAAGTAAGTTCCCTTGCTAATTAAATCTGCCACTTACCGTTTGGAGTGATCTTCCTCTTTTTTTTGGCCTTTCTTTGCCTTCTGAGTATGGGGGCTGGTTTCAAATTACACCTGGGAAGCTCCCGGGATTGCAAAGCAACAATTGGTGAGCCAACCAAGAGACCAAAAAATTGAGCTATGGGATAGAGGCATCCTTGGGGGAAATCCTGAGTTGGCCATTGACTTCTGTATGGAGAGGGGTGGATCTTATGTTAGTGCTTGTGAACTGCTGTGTGAGTATAGGAATGTCTTGAAGATGCCAACTGCTATAATGCGTCTGTTTGAGGAACTGTGCATAGCACCCTGTGACAAAGAAGTGAAACAAGTAATTGCTGCAGTGACCTGGCCTCTACTACAGGCAGTTCGACTGGACACACACCCAACTAGAGGTTGAAACTCAAGTTAGAAAGTTAAGAGACCTGAGATTAGAGAAAGACATGCAATTGTCCACTACTCTGCGAACTTCTGAGCTAGCAGACAAGGTGGAAGAGCAGGATTATAAACTTGAGACTTTAGCGGGATCTTTTGCAAAGCTGGGGGTCACAAAATGCTGTGGATTAAGATCCAGGCACTTGTGACAAAACTGATTAGTATACTAAGAGGTGAGATCTCTGGGAAAGTGATGAGAAAGCAGAGGAGGATGTTGTGATGATTGTTGAGAAAACAGAGGACACGCCCCTTGCAGTCCCACCCCTAATACAAGGGAAAATTTTAAATAGTGATTACTTCAAAATGCCTACAAGAAAATTTGTATTCTTTCTCTGTCTCTTGAAGTTGTAAATCTTACCATGTCATTGAAATGTACACACCCCAGGAGATAACCAAAACATTGCCCAAAGAGATTAAAGAAAAAACAGGCGGGAGGGAGAGGCTTTTTAAAATACAGATTGCTATAGAAGTTCCCTTGCCCAGAAATCTAGTCCATAGCCTCCATGAAATCACAAATATCAGTAAAAAGCTTTAGCCGGGTGAGTGGCTGATTCATGGCTAAAGTTTTGGAGTAAAAGCTATGGGGCTTCTGTTTGTGTCTGTCTATACCTGTTTACGTATGTCTGCAGATGTATGGTGTATATATGTGATGTTTCTCTACATTCAGCGTGTATTACCAAAATTGATTTGTAAAAAAGATAAGCATTTTACAAAACTACTAGAAATACTAAAGCTTAAAGAAAATGACTATATATGTAAAGTAGATTTAAAAAAGACAAGGTTTGTGAATAAAGAGTATTGAGAAAGGAATTTTATGTGTAGTCAAACTAAAATTGGAATGGGTTTATTGAAATTAAAAAGAAAAAAAGGAGAATCTTAATATCAAAAAGTACTCTGGTGCAATATTAGAATTTGGTTTTCTCCTTTAGTTTTCTTAGATTATTGGTGTGCTCTTAAAAGGAAATTGTAAACAAAGTTTTTTCTTTACTTTTAATGTAATCTGCTAAGAACAAAGGTTCCATGTTTTGCTTTTATCAGGTTGTTTTTTGTTGCTAGCAGTTATTTAATAAAACTGAGTCTTCTCCAATAAAAGAGCTAAGTTTTTTACAACTATATAACTTTTTCTATTTGTTAAATTTCATTGTCTAAGAAATGATACTAAACTTTCTTTAGGGTATATTTGTAAGAAATTCCTAGAAATTTGATATGTCCTGGTATATGTTATTAGTCATAATTTTAAAATATATGTCACAGAAATAATCAAATTCCCTTTCAATTGCATTATAACAAACTCTTATCAAATCTTTAACAATGGCTTTTTTAAGTCTTTTGTCATTTTCAGATAATTATTGTTTTACTCTTGTGCTTTGGCAAAATGTGTTCTTGCAAAAGTGCTTCATCTTCAAGGAGAAGCATGGAAAATACAGTAAGTCCCCTACGTACAAATGAGTTCCGTTTTGAGAGTGTGTTCATAAGTCCAGTTTGTTTGTAGGGTCCAACAAAGTTGGACCCAACTAACACAATTGACTATACAGTACTGTACTGTAATAGGTTTATAGTACTTTTTGCACAAATAATGCATAAAAAAACCACAAAAAATAAAGAAAACATTTTTAATCTTACAGTACAGTACCTTGAAAAGTACAGTAGTACTGTACAAGAGCTGGCATACAGGGGCTGGCATCGAGTGAAGAGGCAAGAAGAGTTACTGACTGGAGGAGGGAGAGAAGGTGGGAGATGGTATAGGAGACGGAGTGCAAGCTGCAATTTCACTCACACCTGACGTTGACGGCACAGGTTCTGGTTCCTCGCTGGATTCAATTCTATTTATCCTCTTGAAAAATACAATCCAGTGACATGTGGGTAGTAGCTCTTTTTTTCTTTTCATAGATGACACGGTAGCACTGGATTGCATTCTGAAAAGCTGCTGCATCCTTCGTGTACCGTTTTATGTTCGGATCCTGTGCCTCAAAAACTAACAGTGCCTCCTCAAATAAAGAAAATCCCCTGCCATTTCCTGCATCGTGAATCTTCGGTTCTTCAGTTACTTCTTCTTCCTCTTATCTCTCTTCATCCTTTCTCTGGGCCTCCAATTCCTGGAGCTTCTTAGCAGTACCACCTACATCACCACTGCTTTTACTCTAGCTTCTGGACATCCTGGGCTTCAAATAGATACTGTACTACTGTACTCTATACAGTGCTGTACAGTAAATTACACAAAAGCACAACCACTTGTAGAGGATGCGCAAACATGACAATGTATGCCAGACGCGTGAACTAATTTACGTAATTGGACAGGTGAACGCACATTCACATCTTTGAAAGTTCGCAACTTGAAGGTTCATATGTAGGGGACTTACTGTACTTTGACAAGTAGAGGTTTCTGATAAGATCAATTTGCCTTTGTGTGGGAGGGACAATAATGAACCTTTCAAGTGCTTCCCAAAGGCTACCTACATAGCCCCACAGTAAAGATGGTAGCCTGAGACTTGTCCCTGTTCTCCTTCCCCACATCAGTAGAATGGGCCCATTACATGGATGATATGTTAACATGTGATGACTTGCCTCTGTTTCAGGATGCTGTACAAGGCTTTGCTGGAACATCTTCGAGGAAGAAGACTGGGTGTGAAACAAGAGTAAATTCAAGGCCCAGGTACTGCTGTAAGTTTTGGGGAGTCATTTGGTCAGGTAAGATGTGTGTTGTCCCAGAATTTGTGTTTCATAAGATGCAAACCTATCTAACCCCTAAGAATGTAAAGGAATTACAAGCCTTTGTAGGGATTTGGGGATTTTAGAGGATTTTTATTCCCCGTTTGGCACAGTGCTCTCAACTCGTTATGTCCCCTGGTAAAGAAAGGGCAGGTGTGAGACTGGGCGTCAGAGCAACAAGCCACCTTTGAAAAGGAAAAAAAATACTAGTGAAGCAGAATAAAGCTCTGGACATCTCCCAAGCACAGCTACCATTTGAGTTAGATGTGTCTGTGACTCCAGAAGGTATGGGTCAGGGCCTATGGCAGAAACAACAGAAATGGGGAGTGACCCTAGGATGTCACTTCCAGTCCTGGAAGGGGACAGAATCCCAATATACCCCCATAGAGCAACAGTTTCTAGCAGTGCACAGCAATCCTCCCAGTGGAGCTTCTCAGAAAGTAAAAAACAGCAGCAGCCAATGGGCTGAACTCAGAGCACTTTGGCAGATGACCACTCATGAACCCTGGTCTTTAAACCTTTGCACTGACAGTTGGGCTGTTCTAAAGAGATTAACCCTATGACTTGGACAATGGAAAGCTGAGAGGTGGATGACCATGAATGAGCCCTGTGGGGTCAGGGTATGTGAAGATATTTGGGTTCAGCTGCAAGATCCTGGGCCAGTCCTCACTGTTTTCCATGTTCTGGTTCATAAGGCACTGATAGCCCCGGACGACCAGGAAGCTGATGGCCTAGCTCAGATATGAGCCCTAGCAACCGATGATTCACTAGGTATAGCATATTGAGTGTATAGAAAGAGTGGACGCTGAAGTATCCAGGTGAGATGGCATATTGCCAAGAATGTCAGATTGCCCTTGAAATATATTGACTTGGTTAATGCACTAAGAGTATGTCCTGTGTGTTCTAAGCAATGTCTAAGGCAACTGCCAAAGGAGTCCAGGCCCACTAACTGGAGTTCCCAACTGGTGAAAGATTGACAAATTGACTATATTGGCCTCCTCCCTGCGAGTGAGGGTTCTAAATTTTTCTTGGTTTGTGTAGACACTGAGTCTGGTTTCATCCAAGTTTTCTCTCCTGTCACCGCGCAAAACAGTCTGTCATTATTAAGGGACTAGAGAAACTGAGTATCATGTACGGATACCCTCAGTGAATAGACAGCAATTTGGGGTCACATTTCTAAGGTCATGATGTGCAAGACTGGGCCAAAGACCATGGCATTGAATGGAAGTTCCATCTCCCCCATAACCTGCAGGCTGCAGTGTTGGTAGACAGAAAAAAAAAATGAAATATGAAAGCAGCAGATTAAGTTATTAAAGGTAAATCCAGGTTGGCCAGGGGGGAGTAAAGTATTGACTCAGGCTTTAATACATTTGAATAATCAACCAGTAGGGTCTGTCACCTCACAAGCCAGACTGGGGATCTCTGCTGAGACACAGTTATGGAAGTCACAGGAAATGACCATTGTTATGACCGTCACCATGTATCAACGTGCTATGCTGCTGAGAACACCAAGCCTCATCACAACAGGAAAGGAGTTATCTACTGGAATTTGCAATGGGATGTTGCCCCAGGATGGGTGAGTTACTTCACATTCCTGGTTAAGGAGGAAATACTCAATAGCCACTGGGATTCCATTATCCTGCTGTGAGCCAGACCTGTTGAAATGCATCACACCTGGAATGGAACACACAGAATCAAAAGAGAGGAGGAAGCGGGGGTTCTAGTCTGGTACATCCTGCCCCCAGTCCATCTCCTCACACCTGACAGGGCTGCCTCCCCTGGACAACATGTATTGTATGTACAACCAGGTCAATTTCCTAAAGCTGCCAATCTCCCTCTTCTCAAGGCCAAGTGGGCACATTCTGTCTCCTGCTGATACAGTCATTTGGCTGCCACCTGTGTTTCCTCCATTGGCTTAGAAGACATTATAGCCCGTACTAAATTCACCCAGCAAACCCCAAATGAGAACCAACAAACTTTGCCCTTACTGAACACAGGAATGTCCCTAATAAGAAAAGCTGTCCTCCAAAATAGTATAGCCTTAGACATTATTATTGCCCCACAAGAAAGCATCTGTGCCACTATCCAAACAGAATGTTGTGTGCTTATACCTGATGAGTCTGTAAATGTGTCGTCTTCCCTAAATAACATGAAGATACACGTGAATAGCCTGAGTGAATACCCTAGCCTAGGGGACTTAGTAAATCAATGGCTTGGACTATGGGGCTTTGGTGGAAAAAGTTGTCACTGATTTTGGAAATTATTATCTTAACCTATGTTTTCTCTTGCATGTTCCTGTATTTTTGCTGTGACATCTGCCTCAGATATGGCCAGATATCTGCTAAATGAGCCACCTCATGCTAGTGAAACCCCTTGCGGACCGCTCAGGGAACATTGCAGAAGAGGGGCATGTGTGATATTGTAAGAGTCAGTCAAGAGGGGTAGGGTATTGAGGGAGGTCACTGAGAAGATGTGAGCACTGGTTGATCCATGATCTGGACTTGGGCTCCCCACCCACTCCCCATCCTTGGAATGTGTATTTCACTTGCCTTCCTTGTTCTCAGAAACTGCCCCAAGGATACTGCCTTGAGATAGCAATGTGGTGTTGAGACTATCTGTATGGTATATGTGACTGAACCCAGTTAAGGCTTCCATATAAACTTTTAGGTTTGGCAGGCAGATGCAGAGATCTATTTGGCTTTCAGCCTCCTAAGACAAGTCTAGTAAGTTCCCTTGCTTGTTAAACCTCCTACCTACATCTGGAGTGGTCTGACTCTTTCTCTGGTCTCTCCTAGCCCTTTGCATATAGAGGCAGGTGTCAGATTACACCAGGGAAGCTTCTGGGCTTTAGAAGCAACAGGCTCCCTGACAACTAACTCTGGCCTGGTCTGAGTGTGGGCCAAACCAGGCCGACTTATACATTAAGTAATACCTATAACCAATGATTATTTTAGAGGCCTTCAAAGAAGTTTTAATTTCTTTTAAACTTCTAAGAAAAAATAAATATAATACAGTACAAATTATACTTACCTTTATGTCAACACAGTCATTAACTATAATGTTTAATACATTTTCTGGGGGACTATGAGAACCAATTAGCCTAGGGCCCACAGAAGTCATAATACGGCCCTAGGATAAACATGCTCTTACAGGAAGAAAGCCTTCAGGCAGACACTCATGGGTGCATAAAATAAGACATTATAGCACCTGCTACAGGTATTTGCAACTGTTAAAATATTTGTTCTTTATGAAACACTCTGTGTCATTTGCTCCATATACTATCCCTGAAATAGTCCCCTGATATACACACATAGACTCTCACAAATGCTTTTGATACATTCTACTTATTACTCAGTTCCAAGTTTAGAAGTCACTGCATCTGGAAAGCATTCTCTGATCTCTATGTCTGGATTAGATGCAGTTTTTATGTACTTTGAGATCTCCTCATCTTTCTCCTATCACTGTGCTTTTTACAATGGGATTTCATCTTTATTTGTGTTCCTCCCCTCTACTAGATTATAGATCCTGTGAGGATAAGATCCATTTCTTACACATATTTGAACCACGTAAACACAGTGATTAGCACATAGTAGGTAATCAATTAACTTTTGAAAAGTTAAGCTGCTTAGTTATAAACTTATTCTTAAATTGTTGAGTTGTATTTGAAGTCAGCTTGTTTAAAGAGAGTGTACTGGGGATTTCCATGGTGGTCCAGTGGTTAAGACTCTGAGCTTTCACTGCAGGGGGCATGGGTTTGATCCCTGGCTAGGGAACTAAGATCCCACATGTGGTGTGGCTTGGCCAAAAGAATAAAAAATAAATAAATTAAAAAAAAAAAAAAATAGAGGGTACTGGATCATGTTATGTCAAACTGGATAAGGCTGAACACTGTTTTCCAGTCATTTTCCCTGTACACTAATGGGTAAGAGTTGGCCAAACAAGGACAGTGCATGAGATTTGGCAGAAGGAAATCAGAAATCATTATTCTCAAAAAATTGTCACAATCAGCCAAAGTGACAGACAGAGTCATCTGGCTATTTCTCACTCTTCTCTGTTTCACCTTCAGCTTATCTTCCTGACTGCTGGCCATGCTAACCAAGAGTGACTCAGACCCACCATTAAAGGCTTGGCTGAGAATCTGCAGAAATGATAGCTAAACACAGGGATCAATTCCTCAGACGTGACAGTTTCAACAGAGCTTTGTGGAAGGTCCCTCTTCATAGTCCTTCTCTGGTGTCCAAATGTACTTGGCTTCTTGCTTTAGACACACTGGTTATTGACTGTTTCTCTGATCTCCCACTCCCAACTTCCAGATCTTCACTGCCTCAGTGTTTCCATATTTGTTATGTCAAATTCTTGTAATAAATTCATTATTCCTATAATATGAGTATAAGACCTGTTTTTATCCCTTGAATTCTGATAGTGTCAGTACATATTTAATTATACAGATGTACCACAATATGTTAAACTATGTCATACATGACATATATTTAGTTGATTCTTACCTTTTCAATTTTAACATTGTGATGAACAATCTTACTTATCAATATTTATTACCATCATGAATACTTTGCAATGTTGATTTTGATAAATTTTTCAGGCTGTAGGATCCTTACCTGTCATGTTTCTTACTCTTTTTGGTGACCATTCTTGAAAAGGGATTGGAAGAAATGTTTACATTTTGTTTTTACAAATGTTTGTGTCACAGGATGTTTTTGTGAACATTATCTGTCAGCTTTGACCAAAGCACAGTAGCTAGAGAACTACATACCAAGTGGCAAGTATTCTCTCAATCCAAAGGGAGGTGCCAGACCACTGCTGCTGGATCTACTGAGAATGTAAGAAAAATTTGTGACACTTAACACAACTCTGAACTTGAATATCTAAAAAAGTTGAGACCTGGCTAAAATAATTTTCTAGATGAATTTTCCCTTTGACCCTCCCTGCTGCCATGAAGAATGTGAGGGTCTCAGGGTTGTATGAAGGGAGTTTTTCAATTCATCTCAAGTCTAGTGAAAGAAACTTTCAGAGGGCCACATAAAAATTTTATATTTATCACCTGGAGTCTTTTTTGGGGAGAGGTGATGGGATGAAAGAGCTGAAAATAATGGTAATTGGCCCACATCCAAAAGACTAAGGTAACAACCTGGGACTGGAAAGGCCAGTGTAGTGGCAGAGGGAGGAGAGGTGGCTACACTGGGCAGAAGCAGTGCATGGCAAACATAAGCAAGACACATGAACCAGATGTGGGCCACTTTGTAGGGAGCCAGCAGGAATCAGCTTGCTCTCCACTGCAGGCTCCCCAGACCCAAGCTCTTCCAAGTTCAGGGAAATGAGAAGATACAACTTCACATGATGTTCAGAGTTTCCTTGCTGGTGGGTATTGTAATAGCTAAACTGTGGCTGTTCATTTGGCTAAAGTGATCAGAATAAGTTTTGATATATAAGAATGACAAAAAATTTATAGCAGACTGATATTTTACCCAAGATGCAAAGAAGGAGTCTACAGATTTAGATTTTAAATGAAAAAATGCTCTCTATTTGAGCACCATAGAAACCTATACTTTCAACATAATGGTTATACTTGATTTTAGCTATAAAAACCACAAAAGCACCAAGCCTGACGATCAGCTCTGCATATACAAAAAGTTCATAATGCTCCTTAAACTATTACAAAAGGGTAAAATTCACTAAAAGGAAAAATAAAAAGCAGAGTTCCATGTGTTATATGAAAAATCATACTTTAACATAATTGTTTCATTTTATGTTTTTAAATATGCAAGATAAACATATTCTCAAAACCCTTTTAAATTTATCATTTTTTCCTAAAGACTATCTATGATAACTTGGCCATGTAATTCTAAGCCAAGAAATAAATCTTTATCTATACACTAATATGTGAAAACATAATATAAATATGCAGTAATGGTGTGAAGTTTTGACTGAAAATATTGTGACCAATATTATTTTTGTACACTGACAAAGAGATATTTTGCTTTTGCTTTAGACAAAATTATATTCAAAGACCATCAGTGTAATGTGCCAAAAGGCATGCATTTCAAAATGAAATACTTATCTGTTCCTTGACAAAGAAAATGACTTTCCATTATCTATGAGGAAATGCACTGTGTGTGAAGGACATCATAAAATTTATAAAACATCTATTTACAAATAGAAGTTATTACTGGACACATAAAGAAAACGAAAGAGTATTGCTCTAGAAGCCATTGGATTTAAGTTCCATTTTGCTTACTTACTAGCTGGTGGTCTTGGAAAAGTCATTTAATCTTTCTGTATACGGCGCCTTATCAGAAAAACCACATAAAAAACAAAAAGTAGTTAATATGTACTTAGAGTTTTCTGTAGAGTTTTCAAAAATACACTCACATGATATCTTATTCCACTCTTGTTCAAATACTATTATTTTCTCTATTTTAAAGATTTAAAATAAAGAAGCTTACATAGGTTTAGTGATTTTTTTTAAGGACACATAGGGAGTTAGAGACAGAATCAGATTGTTTATTCTGGTTATTTAGCTCTGCCTAACAACCTGACTTAAACAACCAGAATTCCATGACTTAAAAGAACAACTGTTTTATTTTTCATGAGTTGGTACATTGACTGGCATCAGCTGTTCCACTTCACATCAGCTAGTGCTACCATTATCTGGTGGATGCTTGGGCTGGAATATCAAAGGTGGCTCTCCTACATAGCAGAGCTAATGTTGTCTATTGACTGGTCATTCAACTTAGACTGTTAAATAAGGTGTCTACACACTCTTTCTCCACATTGCTTTGGCTTCACATAATATGATAATTGTTTTCCAAGAGAAAGATTCCCAAAAGCAAGAGTTCCAAAAGACCACGGAGGACACTACAAGTTCATTTGTGATCCAGCCTTGGAACTTAAGCAGTGTCACTTCCACTATATTTTATGGTTATAGAGAGCCAGCCCAGATATTGTGTGGAGGAGATATACATAAGGGCATGAATACTTAGAGATGGGGTTAACTGGGGGGAATTGTAGACTAGCTACCACATTGACTATAAACCCACTGCATCAAACTATTTTCATGTAATAGTTTCTACTCCAATTATTTCAAACTATGGTTGGTAAATATAAAATGAGAAAACAAATAATAACTCACTGTAGCAGAATTATTTCTCTTTGTACACTATATCCCTAGAACTCTCTGGCAATATGATAGGTTATAGGAATCTAAAGTAAAGGATCTATTTGCATGTATATGCATCCCCATGTTGTAAACTCCTTATACCTAAAATAGAAGGTAAGAGTATAGATTTCAATGTCAATTTACCTGTGTTAAAATCCTGACTCCACCAATTACTAGCTGTATAACTTTGACATAGTAGTGGATAATGTTACAGAGCTTCAATATACTTGTTAGTAAAATAGAATAATCATAAGTGGTTTTGAAGCAGCTATTTATTGCTGGCTTGAGGTTTAAATAATATAGTGCATTGAGAATGCTTAGTATGAAGGCTGGAAGGTATAACTTGTTAAATATATGGTAACTACTCCTCTTATATCCAGAGAACAATTAAATGTAGCAAATATGGACTATAAATTTTGGACTATAAACTTAGGGAACAGAAAATGCAAATTTATTTTCTCTATAATGGAATTTGAATTCTATTTCAAGTCTCCATCCTACAAGTGTGGCAGGATGCAAGGCAATTTCAATAAATTTATGCCCTTCCCACCTTGCCTTAAGGCAGAGTGAGGGGTGAATGAGGAAATCTCAGATAACCTCGGTGATAATGGAAAGCAGAAAAATCTGTTATATTCTTAACTAGATCCATGGAAAATTGAAGATGCCCAATTTTTCTGTCCCCTAGCATGTGGAAATAGCAAATGTTTCCCATGTGCCAGAGTGGGGTAAGGATGTAGCTGAGAGAACAAACCGGACCAGGAGAGGACTTGTGTTTGGGTTCAGGAATTGCAAAAATACTCACATCTGAAAAAGCATATTTTAGCAAATGACAACATGGCTGTGTGATTGGAGGCTGGAGACACTACTCTACCCATCATGCACCATTCCTTGAGTTCCATAGGACCAAAGACACAATCCTGGGAAAGAGAGTGGTTAGGTAAGATACTAAATTGATGGAGATTAGAAGTCTTTCTCTTATTGGAATAAGACTTCAAAAAATAATTTTCATTTAATAATAGAAAGAATGTAACATTTTTTTCTATCTGAGTTTCTTGCTTAGATTTGTATCAGGTGAATATGCATCCAAAATCAATGTAATTACAAATTTTTTCCACACTTTTTCAACAGATCAAGTCATAGTTCTGATATCAGATTTGGAAACCCTTATCACAGCCTACCACAAGATCAGTTTAAAGAGTTATTCTCATTGTTAGATAAACTAGTTTGTACATATAATTGGGAATGTGCTAAATTGAATCCTCTCACTTACTTCCATGTGTAACTTTATGAAAATACACGTTAAGTTTCAATCTATTTTTTTAGATGGATTGATTGGATTATCAGAAAATAAAATAGAACATAGCATTAGAGTGTCAGTTAGCATAAATAGAGAATACTTATGCACAGGATATCAAGACTTCTCAGAGTCTGCAGAGATCTTCCTGGCAGTTACTCAAAAGGCCATTTTCAAGTACGAAGGACAGTGATATTCTAATGAGTTTTCATTTGTCTTGCTATGGCGTGGGACTTAAGATCTCAAAACAATTGCCCACTGTGATTTAATATATCATTTTCTCTTGTTTTCCGAGTAGCATAGTGTTGCATTTATATAGTGCATGTCAAACTTCATAAATCAGCTTCTGAGACAGAAGATAAACAGTCACATAACAAAAAGCATGTGGACAAATGCTTGCGCTCACAAGTCACAGCTCACTGAGCAATCTTCCCCACAGCATCCACCTCAGCTCCTGTCAGCAACTTGCCCAGAACATGCTGCATTTTGCATCTTCCCTTTCACCAAACTCACCCAGGCTCATGACGTGTAATCAAAGCTTCAGAAACAAATCAATGAATGCCTTACTTTCCAAGGTCTTTGTTCTAGTCTGGCAATTGGTGACAGTGGATCCAACACCTTAAGAATAGTGTGGCATGGCCGAATCACGTGTGTTTTTTGTTTCAGTGCTTGCTGAACAGGATCTAGCACGATTTTTCTGTGTCAGTATGAAGTGTCTTTCCCAGGCATATTGTAAAATACGGCACCGTTTTCAGTCACTGTACAATTAATTCTTAGGAAATGGCAAAAGGAAATATTGTGCAAATATAAAATCACTACATAAACTTCTGACTTGATATGAAAACAGCAATTTGACTAACACTCCTGGGTCACAGAGAGAGAAAGAGCTAATGGTTAAAATGTGCTGCATCAGATGGATTAATATGGATCTTTGACCACTGAGATAAAATAAAGTCTACTTTAATTAAAATTTCAGGGTTTCACAAAAGGAGATAATTGAGATCCCTTCTCATATTTGCCTTCACTCTCTTTATATTCCTTAATGATTAATCGATACTCTGTACCTTAGAATTGGTTTCTGAGAAGTCAGATGTAATTCCTATCTTTGTTCCTCTATAGGTGAGGTGTCCGCATCCCCCTATCCTCTGGATTTTTCCAGGATTTTTTTCTTTATTTTTGATTTTCTATAGTTTAAAAATAATATGTCAATGTATAGTTTTTTGGGGGTATTTATACTGCTTGGTGTTCTCTGAGCTTCCTGGATCTGTGGTTAGGTGCCTGACATTAATTTGGAGAAATTCTCAGTCATTATTATTTCAAATATTTCTTCTGTTCCTTTCTGGTTTTCCTCTTTTATTATTCCCATTACACACATATTATACCTTGGATAGTCTCACAGTCCTTGGATAGTCAGTCCTGTTTTTTTCAGTCTTAGTTGTCTTTGGAGATTCTATTTTTGGAGGATTCTATTGAGATACCTCCAACTCAGAGATTGTTTCCTCAGCCCATCAGAGGCATTCTTCATTTCTGTTACAATGTTTTGATCTATAGCATTTCTTTTTGGTTCTTTCTTAGGATCTCCATCTCTGCTTAGATTGCCCATTTGCTCTTGCTTGCTGTCTACTTTATTTACTAGAGCCTTTAGCATATTAATGATAGTTGTTTTAAATTCCTGGTGTGATAATTTCAACATCCCTGCCATGTATGATTCTCATGCTATCTCTGTCTCTTCAAATTGTGTTTCTTGTCTTTTGGTAATTTTTTGATAGCCAGACGTGATATACCAGGTAAAAGGAATTGCTGTAAATAGGCCTGTAGTAATGTGGTGACGAGATGTTGAGGAAGGGAAGAGTTCTGTGGTCCTATGATTAGGTCTTAGTCTTTTAGTGAGCCTCTGGACAATGAACTTCACAATTGTTTCAATTTTTTTTTTTCAGTCACTCTTTATGAGAAAGAGGATGACTAGAATGGGCTGAAATTGAGTATTTCCCTTCCCCCGGGTCAGTTAGGCTCTGATAATACCCAAGCAGGTTAGGTTCTGGTTAGCTAGTTTTAACTAGAGCTCTGTATATTTCAACTGATTTTTTTCCTGCCTCTACCCCAGACAGAGGCAAGAGTGGATTTTTCTCTGACATTTACTGTGGGAACCTGCTCAACCTCCTGGAGGTAATCACACAAAATTGGGGATCCCTATGATTGAGACCCCTTGGATTTTTTAACTCTCAGAGTTGTCCATACTTAGCCTCCAGGAATGTGTCAATTATAGTTCTGGTTTTCCTACCCCTGCTCTGGTTCCTGAGGTGGTTTCTGCTCTTGAGTCTCTGCTCTGGTAAGTTATTATGCTCTGTGTTCTCCTGTCAGTCTCTCCAATCTTGGGGGCAGTGGTTTGCTCTGTGTCCTTACTTCTCTTATGGACCCTAGAAGAGTTGATTTTTCAGTCCCTTAAGCTTTTTACCAGTTGTTAGAATTTAGTGGCAACTTCCAAGCTCCTTATATTCTGACCCAGAAACTGGAAATCATGCAAAGGATTTTTAGGGCAGTGAAAATACTCTGTATGACATTATAATGGATACATGTCATTATGCATTTGTCTAAGTCCATAGAGTATACAACACCAGAAGTGAGACCTTAGGTAAACTATTGGCTTTGGTTGACTGTGATGTGTCAAAGTAGGTTTATCAATGTAACAAATGTACCACTGGTGGAGGATGCTGATAATGGGGGAAGTTATGCATATGTATGGGTATAAGAAGTACGTTGTAAATCTTTGTACCTTCCTCTCAACTTGCTGTGAGCCTAAAACTGCTCTAAAATATTTCTTGGAATCATACAAAATGTGTTAAAGTATGCTCTTTTGTGGGTGGAATGGAAGTTAATTAGAAGTCAACAACAGAAGAAAATGTGGAAAAGTCACAAACACTTAAATTCATAAATATGTGGAAATTAATGTGCTACTAAGTAAACAAAGCATCAAAAAGATATCACAAAAATATTAGAAAATTCTTTAAGAGGAAAGAAAGCAAAGACACAAAAAGTTGTAGGATGTAGCTGAACCTTAGAGATAAATTTAAAATATATAATTTCCTATGTTAAAGAAGAAGAAAGATGACAAATCAATAAGTTAATATTCCACCTTAATAAACAACGAAAACAAGAGCAAACTAATCCCAAAACAAGCAGAAGAAAGAAAATAGTCAAGAATAGAGCAGAAATAAAAGAAATAGAGAATATAAAAACAATAGGGAAAAATCAATGAAACCAAAAGTTGATGCTTTTATAAGATCAACAGAATTAGGAATCTTTGGTTACTCTACTTCTTCCTCTCCAAAAGTAGACTCAAATTAGTAAAATCAGGAGGGAAATACAGGTATCGCTACTATTACTATAAAAATAAAAAAATATTATAAGGGAATGCTATAGAAAACTATATGCTTAAATTAGCCTAGTTGTACAGATAAATCCTTAGAAAAACACAAATTTCTGAAACTAAGAACAGATAATCTAAATAGGTCTCTAACTGGCAAAGGCATTGAAATCCTAATTTTAAAACTTCCCACAAAGAAATTCTAACTCCAGATGGCTTCACTGATGATTTCTAGCAAACATTAAAAAATAATAATAATTAATGTCATTCCTTTATAAACGCTTCCAAAAAACAGAACAGAAGCTAACTCTTCCCAACCTCTTCTATAAGCCCAGTATTACCCTTATTACAAAACAAAAATAAAAAAACAGACAAAGACATCACAAGGAAAGAAAACTACAAACCAATATCTCTTATGCATATAGCCTAAAAATCCTCTATAAAATACCAGCAAATTGAATTCAGCAACATATAAAAATGGCTATACATCATAGCTAAGTGGGATTCATCCCAGAAATGCACAGTTGGACAAACATACAAAATTAATCAAAGAAATACACCATATTAATCAAATACAAAATTAAAAAGCACTTTATAATTTCAATAGACAGGAAAAGCATTTGACCCCTTCACACCTATTAGAATGGCTAAAAACAAAAAGACAGACAATAACGAACATTGGCTAGATGTGGAGAAGTTTGAATCCCACACATTACTGGAGGGATGGAAAATGTATTATCATTTTATTTAAAAAGTTAAGAACTTCTAAAAATACTAAACAAAATTTCACAATATGACCTAGTAATTTTACTTCTTAGTAGAGGGCCAAGTGAAACGAAGACATGTCCAAAAAAAGAACTTGGACATGAATGTTCATAAGAGTACTATTCATAATATCCAAAAGTGGAAAGGGTCTAAAGATCTAACAATTAATGGGTGAATGAAATGTGGTCTATCCATGCAGAGGAATATTATTTGGCAATAAAAAAATAAAATGCTGACACATACTACAATATGGCTGAACCTTGAAAACATCATGCATATTGAAAGAAGTCAGATAGGAAAATACCACAATACTGTATAATTCCATTTATATGAAATGTCTAGAATAGGCAAATCTATAGAGACAGAAAGCAGAATAGTGGTCGCCTTTTGCTGGCAGGATTGGGAGTAATGGAGAGTGACTGCTTATAGTTCAATGTTTCTTGTTGGCTGTTGAAAATATTCTAAAATTCTTGAATATTTTCAAGAATTGAAAAGGGAGACCTTCAAGATGGCGGAGGAGTGAGACATGCAGATCGCCTTCCTCTCCACAAATACATCAGAAATACATCTATGTGTGGAACAACTCCTATAAAACACCTACTGAACGTTGGCAGAAGACTTCAGACTTCCCAAAAGGCAAGGAACTCCCCAGGTACCTGGGTAGGGCAAAAGAAAAAAGAAAAAACAGAGACAAAAGAACAGGGATGGGACCTGCACCAGTGGGAGGGAGCTGTGAAGGAGGAAATGTTTCCACACACTAGGAAGGCCCTTCGCGGAGACTGTGGGTGGTGGAGCGGGGAAGCTTCGGAGCCACGGAGGAGAGTGCAGCCACAGGGGTGCGGAGGTCAAAGCAGAGAGATTCCCGCACAGAGGACCGGTGCGGACCAGCACTCACCAGCCCGAGAGGCTTGTGTGCTCACCGGCTGGGACGGGTGGGGGTTGGGAGCTGAGGCTCGGGCTTCAGAGGTCGGATCCCAGGGAGAGGACTGAGGTTGGCTGCGTGAACACAGCCTGAAGGGGATTAGTGTGCCACAGCTAGCCAGGAGGGGGTCCGGGAAAACTTCTGGACCTGCCTAAGAGGCAAGAGACCATTGTTTCAAGGTGTGCGAGGAGATGGGATGCAGAGCACCGCCTAAACGAGCTCCAGAGACGGGTGCAAGCTGCAACTATCAGTGCAGACCCCAGAGACGGGTATGAGACGCTAAGGCTGCTGCAGCCACCAAGAAGCCTGTGTGCAAGCACAGGTCACCTTCCACACCTCCCCTCCCGGGAGCCTGTGCAGCTCGCCACTGCAAGGGTCCCGTGATCCAGGGACAACTTCCCCAGGAGAACACACAGCATGCCTCAGGCTGTTGAAACATCACACTGGCCTCTCCCAACACAGGCTCAACCCCGCATTCCGTACCTCTCCCTCCCCCGGGCCTGAGTGAGCCAGAGCCCCCTAATAAGCTGCTACTTTAACCCCGTCCTGTCTGAGCAAAGAACAGACACACTCAGGCAACCTACACACAAGGCAGGGCCAAATCCAAAGCTGAACCCCAGGAGCTGTGTAAAAAATGAAGACAAAGGGAAATCTCTCCCAGCAGCCTCAGGAGCAGTGAATTAAACCTCCACAATCAACTTGATGTACCCAGCATCTGTGGAATACCTGAATAGACGACAGAATCATCCCAAAACTGAGGGGGTGGACTTAGGGAGCAAAGATATATATTTTTTTCCCTTTTTCTCTTTTTGTGAGTGTGAATGTGTATGCTTCTTTGTGTGGTTTTGTCTGTATAGCTTTGCTTTTACCATTTGTCCTAAGGTTCTGTCTGTCCGTTTTTTTTTTTTTTTTTTTTTGGATTTTTTAGTATAGATTTTAATGCTTGTTATCACTGGTGGATTTGTTTTTTGGTTTAGTTGCTCTCTTCTTTCTTTCTTTTATTTTATTACATTTAATTTTTTTGTTTTTAATAATTATGTTTTTTTATTTTAATATTTTTTTTCTTTCTTTCTTTCTTTTTTTCTCCCTTTTCTTCTGAGCTGTGTGGCTGACAGGGTCTTGGTGCTACGGCCGGGTGTCAGGCCTGTGCCTCTGGGGTGGGAGAGCCGAGTTCAGGACATTGGTCCACCAGAGACCTCCTGCCTCCACATAATATTAAACGGTGAAAGATCTCCCCCAGAGACCTCCATCTCAATGCTAAGACCCAGCTCCATTAAACGACCAACAAGCTACAGTGTTGGACACCCTATGCCAAACAACTAGTAAGACAGGAACACAACCCCACCCATTAACAGAGAGGCTGCCTAAAATCATAATAAGGTCACAGACATGACAAAACAACACCGCACACAGACCTGTACACCAGAAGGACAAGATCCAGCCTCATGCACCAGAACACAGGCACTAGTCCCCTCCACCAGTAAGCCTACACAAACCATTGAACCTACCTTAGCCACTGGGGGCAGACACCAAAAACAACGGGAACTACGAACGTGCAGCCTGCAAAAAGGAGACCCCAAACACAGTAAGTTAAGTAAAATGAGACGACAGAGAAACACACAGCAGATGAAGGAGCAAGGTAAAAACCCACCAGACCAAACAAATGAAGAGGAAATAGGCAGTCTATCTGAAAAAAAATTCAGAGTAATGATAGTAAAGATGATCCAAAATACTGGAAATAGAATGGAAGAAATACAAGAAACGTTTAACAAGGACCTAGAAGAACTAAAGAGCAAACAAACAATGATGAACAACACAATAAATGAAATTTTAAAACTCTAGAAGTAATCAATAGCAGAATAACTGAGGCAGAAGAGCAGATAAGTGACCTGGAAGATAAAATAGTGAAAATAACTACTGCAGAGATGAATAAAGAAAAAAGAATAAAAAGAATTGAGGACAGTCTCAGAGACCTCTGGGAAAATATTAAACACACCAACATTCGAATTAAAGGGGTCTCAGAAGAAGAAGAGAAAAAGAAAGGGACTGAGAAAATATTTGAAAAGATTATACTTGAAAACTTCCCTAATATGGGAAAGGAAGGAGTTAATCAAGTCCAGGAAGCGCAGAGAGTCTCATACAATATAATTCCAAGAAGAAACATGCCAAGACACATATTAATCAAACTATCAAAAATTAAATACAAATAAAAAAATATTAAAAGCAGCAAGGGAAAAACAACAAATAACATTCAAGGGAATCCCCATAAGGTTAACAGGTGATCTTCCAGCAGAAACTCTGCAAGCCAGAAGGGAGTGGCAGCACATATGTAAAGTGATGAAAGGGAAGAACTTACAAACAAGATTGCTCTACCCAGCAAGGATCTCATTCAGATTCAACGGAGAAATTAAATCCTTTACAGACAATCAAAAGCTAAGAGAATTCAGCACCACCAAACCAGCTTTACAACAAATGCTAAAGGAACTTCTCTGGATAGGAAACACAAGAGAAGCAAAAGACCTACAATAACAGACCCAAAAAAATTAAGAAAATGATAATAGGAACATACTTATCGGTAATTACCTTAAATGTAAATGGATTAAATGCTCCCACCAAAAGACATAGTCTGGTTAAATGTATACAGAAACAAGACCCATATATATGCTGTCTACAGGAGACCTGCTTCAGACATAGGGACAAAAACAGACTGAAAGTGAAGGGATGGAAAAAGACATTCCATGCAAATGGATATCAAAAGAAAGCTGGAGTAGCAAGTCTCATATCAGGCAACATAGACTTTAAAATAAAGATTATTAGAAGAGACAAAGAAGGACACTACATAATGATCAAGGGATCAAACTAAGACGAAGATATAACAATTGTAAATATTTATGCACCCAACATAGGAGCACCTCAATACATAAGGCAAATGCTAACAACCATAAAAGGGGAAATTGACAGTACCATAATTATAGTAGGGGACTTTAACACCCCACTTTCAACAATGGACATATTATCCAAAATGAAAGTAAATAATGAAACAGAAGCTTTAAATGATACATTAAACAAGATGGACTTAATTGATATTTATAGGACATTCCATCCATAAACAACAGAATACACATTCTTCTCAAGTGCTCATGGAACATTCTCCAAGACAGATCATATCTTGGGTCACAAATCAAGCCTTGGTAAATTTATGAAAATTGAAATTGTATCAAGTATTTTTTCTGACCACAATACTATGAGACTAGATATCCATTACAGGAAAAAAAATCTGTAAAAAATATAAATGCATGGAGGCTAAACAATACACTACTTAATAACCAAGACATCACTGAAGAAATCAAAGAGGAAATCAAAAAATACCTAGAAACAAATGGCGATGAAAAAAGGATGACCCAAAACCTATGGGATGCAGCAAAAGCAGTTCTAAGAGGGAAGTTTATAGCAATACAATACTACCTCAAGAAACAAGAAACATCTCAAATAAACAACATAACCTTACACTTAAAGCAATTAGAGAAAGAAGAAAAAAAAAAACTCCCTCAGTTAGCAGAAGGAAAGAAATCATAAAGATCAGATCAGAAATAAATGAAAAAGAAATGAAGGAAACAATAGCAAAGATCAATAAAACTAAAAGCTCGTTCTTTGAGAAGATAAACAAAATTGATAAATCATTAGCCAGACTCATCAAGAAAAAAAGGGAGAAGACTCAAATCAATAGAATTAGAAATAAAAAATGAGATGTAACAACTGACACTGCAGAAATCAAAAGGATCATGAGAGATTACTATAAGCAACTCTAAGCCAATAAAATGGACAACCTGAAAGAAATGGACAAATTCTTAGAAAAGCACAACTTTCCAATACTGAAACAGGAAGAAATAGAAAATATAAATAGACCAATCAGAAGTAGTGGAACTGAGACTGTGATTAAAAGTCTTCCAACAGACAAAAGCCCAGGACCAGATGGCTACACAGGCGAATTCTATCAAACATTTAGAGAAGAGCTAACACCTATCCTTCTCAAACTCTTCCAAAATATAGCAGAGGGAGGAACACACTCAAACTCATTGTACGAGGCCACCATCACCCTGATACCAAAACCTGAAAGAGATGTCACAAACAAAGCAAACTACAGGCCAATATCACTGTTGAGCATAGAAGCAAAAATCCTCAACAAAATACTACCAAACAGAATCCGACAGCACATTAAAAGGATCATACACCATGATCAAGTAGGGTTTGTCTCAGGAATGCAAGGGTTCTTCAATATATGCCAGTCAATCAATGTAATACACCATATTAACAAATTGAAGAATAAAAACCATATGATCATGACAATAGATGCAGAAAAAGCTTTCAACAAAACTCAACACACATTTATGGTAAAAACCCTCGAGAAAGTAGGCATAGAGGGAAGTTACCTCAACATAATAAGGGCCATATATGACAAACCCACAGCCAACATTGTTCTCAATGGTGGAAAACTGAAACCATTTCCACTAAGATCAGGAACAAGACGAGGTTGCCCACTCTCACCACTAGTATTCAACATAGTTTTGGAAGTTTTAGCCACAGCAATCAGAGAAGAAAAAGAAATAAAAGGAAACTAAATCAGAAAAGAAAAAGTAAAGCTGTCACTGTTTGCAGATGACATGATACTATACATAGAGAATCCTAAAGACGCTA
Organism: Eschrichtius robustus; assembly: GCF_028021215.1. NCBI lineage: Eukaryota > Metazoa > Chordata > Mammalia > Artiodactyla > Eschrichtiidae > Eschrichtius > Eschrichtius robustus. Next base: position 63,954,967 of record NC_090826.1, read on the forward strand.
CCAGAACACTACTACAGCTAATCAATGTATTTGGTAAAGTAGCAGGATACAAAATTAATGCACGGAAATCTCTTATATTCCTATACACTAATGATGAAAAATCTGAAAGACAAATTAAAGAAACACCCCAATTTACCATTGCAACAAAATGAATAAAATACTTAGGAATAAACCTACCTAAGGAGACAAAAGACCTGTGTGCAGAGAACTTTAAGACACAGATGAAAGAAATTAAAGATGATACAAACAGATAGAGAGATGTACCATGTTCTTGGATTGGAAAAATCAACATTGTGAAAATGACTATACTACACAAAGCAATCTACAGATTCAGTGCAATCTTTATCAAACTACCAATGGCAGTTTTTCACAGAACTAGAACAAAAATTTTCACAGTTTGTATGGAAACACTAAAGACCTCGAGTAGCAAAAACAATCTTGAGAAAGAAAAATGGAGGTAGAGGGATCAGGCTCCTGGACTTCAGACTATACTACTACAAAGCTACGGTAATCAAGACAGTATGATCCCGACACAAAAATAGAAATATAGATCAATGGAACAAGATAGAAACCCAGAGATAAACCCATGTACCTATGGTCACCTTATTTTTGATAAAGGAGGCAAGAGTATACAATGGAGAAAAGACAACTTCTTCAATAAGTGGTGCTGGGAAAACTGTGCAGCTACATGTAAAAGAATGAAATTAGAACACTCCCTAAAACCATACACAAAAATAAACTCAAAATGGATTAAAGACCTAAATATAAGGCCAGACACTACAAAACTCTTAGAGGAAAACATAGGCAGAACACTCTATGACATAAATCACAGCAAGATCCTTTTTGATCTACCTCCTAGAGAAATGGAAATAAAAACAAAAGTAAACAAATGGGACCTAAAGAAACTTAAAAGCTTTTGCACAGCAAAGGAAACCATACACAAGACCAAAAGACAACCCTCAGAATGGGAGAAAATATTTGCAAATGAATCAACTGACAAAGGATTAATCTCCAAAATTTACAAGCAGCTCATGCAGCTCAATATCAAAAAAAAAAAAAAAAACAAACATACAACCCAATCAAAAAATGGGCAGAAGACCTAAATAGACATTTCTCCAAAGATGATAAACAGATAGCCAACAAACTCATGAAAGAATACTCAACATCACTAATCATTAGAGAAATGCACATCAAAACTACAATGAGGTATCACCTCACACCAGTCAGAAGGGCCATCATCAAAAAATCTACAAACAATAAATGCTGGAGAGGGTGTGGAGAAAAGGGAACCCTCTTGCACTGTTGGTTGGAATGTAAGTTGATACAGCCACTATGGATAACTCTATGGAGGTTCCTTAAAAAACTAAAAATAGAACTCCCATACAACCCAAGAATCCCACTACTGGGCATATACCCTGAGAAAACTATAATTCAAAATGAGTCATGTACCACAATGTTCATTGCAACTCTATTTACAACAGCCAAGGCATGGAAGCAACCTAAGTGTCCATCAACAGATGAATGGATAAAGAAGATGTGGCACATATATACAATGGGATATTACTCAGCCATAAAAAGAAATGAAATTGAGTTATTTGTAGTGAGGTGGATGGACCTAGAGTCTGTCATATGGAGTGAAGTAAGTCAGAAAGAGAAAAACAAATATCATATGCTAACACATATATATGGAATCAAAAAAAAAAAATGGTTCTGAAGAACCTAGGGGCGGGACAGGAATAAAGACGTAGATGTAAAGAATGGACTTGAGGACACTGGGAAGGGGAAGAGTAAGCTGGATGAAGTGAGAGAGTGGCATGGACTAATATATACTACCAAATATAAAATAGCTAGTGGGAAGCAGCCACATAGCACAGGGAGATCAGCTCGATGCTTTGTGACCTCCTAGAGGGGTGGGATAGGGAGGGTGGGAGGGAGACACAAGGGGGAGAGGATATGGGGATATATATATATGTATAGCTGATTTACTTTGTTATAAATCATAAACTAACACACCATTGTAAAGCAATTATATTCTAATAAAGATGTTTAAAAAAATAAAATGTAGGAAACTCTGAAGAAAAAAAAAGAAAATATTCTAAAATTCTATTATGGGGGTGGTTTTACAACTCTGTGAATATACTAAGAAAGAATGAACTGTACATTTTACATGGATGAATCTTATGTCATTTGAAATATATCTCAATAAAACTGTAAAAACAAGAATTAGAGACAGCAGAGCAATTGAGCCACAGTGAGGAGAACGAATGTAGATGGGAAAGATACTTTCCTGGGTAGCTGGTAAAGTGTTTGGCGGTAAAATAAACACACAATGGCCAAAAGCAAAAAACCACAACAAAAAAAGCCATTTAAAATTTTAGTACAGGATTTAGTACCATTTCTGGTACAGAAATACAGTCTTCCTACATTTGTAGAATAGCTAGCAGAAACAAACTAGTTAGAAATATTTCCATAGTTGACGCTTCGGCATTTTAAGTCTAGACATTTGACAGTTGCAGCAAAGAACCTTATAGTTCTTTGAAATGAATGTATTAGCAAAGTAAGATTTTTCTGTGTCTGTATTCAGACCAGCTTAAGACCTAGACTATCGTGTACACAAAGACAATTGTTAGGAACTGAGAACCAAAACAAACAAACAAAAGATTTAGACAGGACTGGAGAGTCACTTTCTTTGAGTCATAGTTGAATAAGTTGTTTAGTATTATAGTGAAGTTAAATGAAACATATTTTTAAAAACTTACACATTTCCTAACACAGAGTCAAGTAATATAAAATGTTAACAGAGACATATATTTATTGTTGTTGTTATTGAACTAGCTAGCCTTTGTACCAGAACTTAAAATTTTTAATATATGTGTAAACTGTTTAGTAATTGTGCACAATGCATTCTAAATTACAGATTTAACCTTTTGTTAAGGATAAAAATCTCAAGCATGTGGCCCCTTGGTGAAAATTACAGTCAAAATTCAGGTTTGTTTTTTTTTTTTTTTTTCTAATAGGAAGAGCAGACAAGCTATAATCTGGACATAATGGTGCCATAGCAAGGCTCCATATTTTCTGACTAAGGGTGTCACATTATACAAGTACACTTTATATCACCCGGTACTTTCAAATAAATTCCACCTTAGCTACTAAAAAAGTAATAAAGCTTTGATAGTTATAATGAATTCTTGAATCCTGAGTGAGTTACTGAATGGGTACAGGCATTTCAATTACCTTTTTCTTGCAAGATGGTGCAGAGAGAGCCCTCACTCACTAAGTATAAATTATATTCTATTCTAAGCACCTACAAATTATTTTTCTATTTTAGTGTCAGAAGGATATATTTCCAAGCCAATATTTTACTAAAGCTTTTGCCTTTTTTTAAAATGCCATTGCAATTTAAAATATACCTTTAATAAAATATTCCTAAAATATATCTTTAATTATAAACTAATTACAATTAGCAACTGATACACAAAATATTTTCATAAAAAGTGTATGCTTAAGAAGGGGTTGTATTCAAAGAATGTCTACAATAAATCATCTAGAGAGAACTGTTTTATGTCCCTACTGATCACTGACTTCTTGCTATTACTAAAAATAATTTCCTGGTAATAATAACTTTGAGGATAATACTGCCCTTTTCTCTATCCCTCCATACTCTGAGTTACCAGGAGAAATACTTGGTTTTAATAATAACCCCTTATCTTAAGAAGTAAGGATTGCACAGGTAAGATAACTATGTAGCATGGGCACATAGGCTGGATTTAGGTACAGTTTTGGAAATCATCACCTAAGCAAAAATCTCTTTCCAGGTTCTTTGTCATTTTTCATCTTGGTCTATGAATAATTCACAACTCTATTTCTTCATGTATTCATATTTATTCAATGTATTCAACAAATATTTATTAAGTCCACAGGATGTGTCAAACTCTGTAATGACAGAAACCAAAGAGATATGTTTGTAGCCTTACAAAGCTTAAAGTATAGTGATACATTCATATATTTATGCAATAGTTAAAATTTTAATCAGTAATATGAGAAATAGCCACAGAATATCATGGGAGAATATAAATGGTGTTTTTCTAGAACCAGAATAGTAGCAGCAGTGAGATTAGAGAGAAGTAGACAGAGAAGAGATTTGAGATATAGTTAGAAAATAGAACTGACAAAAGTTGAATACACATTTTTAAAATGGACATGGAGCAAGAGGGAGAAACATAGGGAGTTGTCACTATGAGAACACAGGCTGAGGAGAAAATATGGTGGCAAATGTTATAACTCCACATTTGTACCTGCTGTGTCTGAGATACCTGAGGTGTGTCTGGGGTGGGTATTCAGAATTGAGATAACTGGAAGATCTCTGTGTATTCAGAACTGAAGAATACGAGATATCCTGGACTGCAGATAGAATTTTGAAGCTGCCATTATGGAAATGGGAACCATGAGAGTGGATGACTTCACTCAAGGAGAGTGTACAGAATGAGATAATCTCAGAAAAAAGGCAAAATTCTTGAGTGCAGAGTAAAGGAGGCTTCACAGGAGATTGGAGATGCACTAAGAGACACTGTCTTCCTGGAAGTCCAGAAAATAGTGTGCTCTAGGAAGAGAAGACTGTCACTCTTCTCAAATGTCAATGAAAGGAAAATGAGATAGGGAGTGAGTTCTGTCCATTAGAAATGATAATGGGGAAAATATTGCTGACATAGGGAAAGGTTGTTTCAGTAAAGTGATGAAAATAGAAGTAGGGTTGCTCTAGATTGCAGAGTAGGTTATAACAACCAGATTGATTTTTTTAATTTAAAGACACATATTAATCTTTTTTCTTCTTAAAAATTTGGTAGATTTCCATTACACATGAAATAAAATATTCTCTCTTTATTACGGCCTCCCCAAACTCATCCTAAAATACTGTCTTGTACTTAGAGTGCTTCTCACTGATCTCTTAGCATCTCTATAAAACAAGAAACTCTTTACTATGTTAGGTCTTTAATATTGCTTTTTCCTCTTTGAAAGAAAAGGTTTTCATATTTCTGTTTTAGAGGGTTTATCTCCTTATTGATTTAAACAGCTCTTTATACTTAATATATGTTAATTATACATCTGTAATAAATGTTCCAAGGATTTTTCTACTGTTTACATTAAATTCTCAAAATGCAAACATATTCCTAAACCTTTCAGCCACCAATAGAAAAATGAGAAAAAAAATATCCTCCCAATCCACAAAAGCTCATTTGCTAAGGGCAAAGTATTGTCTTTTAAATATATAAATGATATCTTAAAAAAAGTCAGCTTAAAACTTCCCAGTGGGTTTCCACCATAGTTGGAAGAAAATCCTGCAGGGTAAAAGGGCCTGATAATCTAGCCCCTCCCTAACTCTCCCAACTCACCTGTACCAGGCTTCCTCTCGTTTGCTCCACTCCAGCCACATTGACCTTCTCTCAGTTCCAAAAATACCTCAAGCTTATTTCTGTTTTTGTCTTTTTGAACTTAATGTTCCCTACTAACTTCTTCTTAGTCATTCCCATCTCAGCTCAAAAGACACTTCTTCAACTGCTACCCTGTTTATTTTTCTTAGAGTTTTTATTCCACTATTCTAATTATCTCTTGGTTGTTGGTCTCCCCACCAGAATGAAGTTCCATAAGGGCAGGGGCTTTGTTTTATTTACTGTTATAGTCAGAGTACATTGCACAGTGCTGGTGTTTACAAATTTTTTATTGAATAAATGAATTAATGGATGAATGAGAGCAGTGCCCGAGGGGGTTGTGGATGAAGGACTTTTGTTGGTTTGTATTTTTTTGTAAAATATGAGAGGTTTGCATTTTCAGTGCTGTTGGGAAGCAGCCTATATATATGAGGATAGGCTGAATATATAAAAGAGAGAAAGGAAAATTGACGGAATAAAATCCAGGGAAGATTTAAAACACAACACTATTCTCTACAGTAACCTACACTTTCTATTTCATATAAGCTACTCATACTTGCTTTAAGATGATAATTTTTCAAGCCCTGTGGTAACAATTTCAAGACAACAATTGTGTTTTTGAAATATACTATTCTTGGGAGGAAAAGAATTCAAGAAAAACCAGTGCTTAAAAATGAGGTCAATGTAAGGAAGACAATTTCAGAATCCTTCACTCTCACTAATATACGCCATTCAGCATGAGGCAAATGGGATTAAGGCAATACCACAGGAACTCCAGAGAAAATTATTCCTCCAATTTGAAAGAGATAAAAGACGTAGGTATATTTCTTATTTTGACTTTCTGTACCTCTCACATCAGAACATTTTCAACAGCCTCTTGACTATTCTATAGCTAAACTGTATTTCTTAAAAATCGCAAAATGACCCCAAGATTTCTTCAAGAAACATTTATCTCTCACCCTACTTCATTAACTGTGCTAAACATTGACAAGGGGTAGTAAAAAACATGAATTATATACATATATATGTGCTATTATATACAAATCCCCTATACCATGATTGTTATATCAAAAACAAAGATGCAATGGAATGGGAGGATGTAAAGGAGAGTTGATTTTCATCTAAAATAAAAGTTGAATCAGTAACAAATTGATCTCCTCCCTTCACTGCCTAAAACACGTCATTGATTCACCAGGATTGATCTATAGTGCCCCCCCAAGGCTCTTCTTAGCCTGGCTCTTTTCTTTCTCAGCTTTATCCACCCCGCCTCCCAGCATGCATCTTATGTACTAGGTAGGCATGGTACACTGCTTACCTTGTTTGAAATAAACCATGCATTCATGTCTCTGAAACTTTTCACATATGTTCTTGTTTCTTGAAATGCTAGTATGTCTTTTATTTTTTTTTGTAATACATGTGACCATCTCCTATGTATTCCTAGAGTAATATCTCTACCTTCACCCTCACCCAACACTTTAGCAGGCCTTCCCCTCAGTGATTACTATAGCATACTGAACTGATCACATTTCAGTTTAATTGTTGGTAGACTTCCTTGGAGAGGCACTGTACTATGGTGGATTTTTGAGAAAAACAGACAGTTATGAAATGTAATTCCTCTAACTATTAGATGTGAATTTTTGAGCAAATTATATACACTATCTCAGCCTTCATTTCTTCATCTGGATAATGGGATTAATTATCATGAAATCATTAATTTGATGCAATAATTTGTCTCAGAACATGTGATATAGTAAGGCATTTAATAAGAACGCAGCATGTATTTGTCCCTGTTCCTTTATTTCCCATTGATATGCAAGCTCGTAGAGAACAGTGACTCTGCCTTATGTGTCTCTGTTTTCCAACACTTGACATAACACTGGAACATCACAGTTCTCAATAAAATTTATTGGATAGTGAATTAATTGCGATTGCTACAACCATGTGGTGAGGCATAGAAATTTGGGGGATATTGTCATAACAGGCTGCAAAATATATTTAATTCATTACACAGAGACACGGTAACTCAAAGTCCGGATTTTATGTTTATTCTCACTAACTACTTGTAAATAATTTTTCTTAACATTCATTCTAAAGACTGATGTGCTTTTTCTTTTTTCCTGAAGAACCCTTGAACACGATTATATAGCATATTATCAGAAAAGATAAATGTCTTAATTTTAGAGCTAGTATCTTTCTTCTAATGGGTATGCTGTAAACATAGAAAGTTAGCAAAAATAATTATATATGTAATTTTAGAACTAAGTGGTTTTTGGTAGTGTCTCTGAGAAGTATATCTTTTGCCAATTTTACAGACTACTTGAAGTAGTATTGTCAAAGCAGCAATGTGTAAAGGAAAGCAAACCAAGGAAAAAACAATGCAGCCTATTTCTTAGTCAAGATTTAGATCATCTGGATTCCAGATGCAGATTGGCTGCATTCTTGTTCTGTGACTTCAAGCAGGTCCCTAAAACTCTCCTTAACTCATTATCCTCAACAACATAATGGGACTAGCAACTTTACTTTTGGTTTTCACATGTCTTATTATTAAGCCCAAATGTGATAATGGAAGTAAATGCAGTTTGAATCTTTCAAAAAGTATGCAACTTTAAAGGCCTCTAAATGCTAATAAAAGTGTAGCAACTACACTTAGAGAGGTACTAGTGTACTTGTTTACAGTGATTTTTACTAACAATGAAAGCAGGTTAGAAAATATCATTGGCTGCTTTGGTTACACTTGATTTCTTAAGGTGTATTTTTGATCAGGCTTAAGAATACAGTTTTTTTTTTAAGTGTTTGTCAACCCATGATAAGTGACTCTATGTTAAATGTGAGATTAATAAGAAAGGAATATACTTAAAAAGAGACTCTCATTCAGCAGATGAGGGATTGGTGTGCAATTTTAAATGATGAGTAGTTCTTGCGTCATTGCCTCTGATATTCGTGTGTGTATGTGTGGTGTGTGTGGAGTGCATTTATTCATTCCAACAAATGAACAGTCAGTTAATGCACATGTGCTGTGTAACATAATAAAAGGCCCCTTCATACTTTGTAGGCAGTGATGGAACTAAAGCTATCTGTGAGAAGGAAAACCATAGAAATACTTCTTTTTCTCTTGCTGGTCTTTATTCACATGAAACAATAATTGAACCCATAAAGACCCACCCAAATTATGCACTATTTTACAGTATAGATACATATATTTTTAATTCTCATTGTAAAACAGTGTCATTATTATTTTATATCACCAATATTCATTTTATTTTGCCATCTTTTTTTTTTTTACCAGTCTCTGGACTTACTATTTTTCATCAAATTTCAGTTCTTCCATCTTGGTTCATTGTCTTATTTTCTTTCTGTCTAAAATATATTCCTTGGATTTTTTTTTTTTTTTTTCAGAATCTGTTTTTGGTAAACTTTCTCTGTTTTTTTTTATCTGAAATTGTCTTTATTACTCTTTTCCTCTTAATAGTTTTACTGGGTACAGAATTCTTCATTAACAGGTATTTTCTCTCACCATAGTGAAGGTATTATTCCATTTTCTTCAGGCTTCCATTGTGACTGTTGAAATCAACATTTAGTCTAATTATCATAACTATGTAAGCAATCAATCTAATTATTATCCCTACACAAGTAATCTGTTGTTTGTAGTTGATGTTTATATCCTTTCCTTGTTTTTTTGGTATACAGTAGTTTCAATGTATTTCTAGTAGTTTACATAGTAGACATTCCCATGGTGTAAATAATATAATTTTATCTCTTCCTTTCCATATTAATTTTCTGATTTTTTTATCTTTTCTCATTGTATTTGACAAGGACATTAGATATGTAGTTACTCATATACAAATTATATTAACTTTTCTGGACATAGAGTCATGAAAAATTGCAAACAAACAAACACACAAAAAAAACATACGGTAGGTCCCATCTACCTTTCAGTCTCCCCCAATGGTGTCTTATGTTTGCCTGAAAAAATTTCCTGATGACCTAAAAGTTTTACATTCTAGTTTTTTTTTTTTTTGGTTGTTATAAATTGATTTTGTATATATAGCTAATTTTATCTTTTCCTAACACATTCTAAAGTTATTCACCATCTCGTCTTTTATGAACAAAATAATAACCTTTGAATATATGACCATTTCCAAAATCCCTCCCCCATTTTCTATATTACAATCTAAACTTTTTGTTTCAATTTTAAAACCTGCATATATACACATAAGTGTTAATTAGCTCTACTAACTTATTTGAGTCATTTTCCTATGTGCCTTATCACTTCTTATTTCCTTCTCCTTACCTGATATTTTATTTTCCCTACATGTAAAGTACCCACTTTTTAAATTATTGCAGTGAGAATGTATGAGTGGTTATTTTCTTAGTTTTTGTACAATTGAAAAATTATTAACTTTATTCTCACTATTAAATAGTAATTCATCTATATGGAGAATTCTTTGTTGACAGTTATTTCCCCTTAGCACTTTGAAGATAAGATTTCATTATCTTTTGGCATCTATTACTGCCGAATAGAAACCTTTAAAAGGCTATTTTTTTTTACTTTTAAGTGAAATATAAGGGATATTTCTGTAAACTCATTATTCTGAAGTTTTATTGTGATGTACAAAAGCATAAGATCCCTTCTTTCATACCTTTCTTTCTTGCTTGCTTCTTCCCTGTCTTTTATATAGTTCATTTATTGTTTTGTTTGCATTCAGTTTAAACACTGTGTCTTTCTGCAATTATGGGAAATTCACAACCATTATTTCATTAAATATTTATTCTGTACTTTTCTCTAAATTTTCTAACTTGGAGATATCTGAGTTTAAGGTTGTGCTTTTCAACTAATTCTTTATGTTTCATCACTTATCTTTAAAATATTCTGTTCATCTCTCTATGCTCTACTTAAGGAGATTTCTATAGCACCATCTACCAGTTTCCTAACTCTCTTCTCTAATGTGTTCACTTCAGCATTTATTTCAACTATTGAGTTTATAAATTTGTGACCATAATTTGCTTTTTCATGATTTATAATTGATTATTTTTGTTTCATAGATGCCTATTTTATATGAATGCTATTTTAATTGAGTAAAACACACTTTTATTCTTACTGACATAATTTTCACAGTATAAAATGCACAGATCTTAAGAACTACTATTTGGGGTGTTTTGACAAATACATACACTAAAATTCATACACACGCCTACCATGATTCAGAATATTTCCACTATCCCAGAAAGTTTTCTCATTCCTGATCCCACAGAGCTAACCAATGCTTTGATTTGTATCATGGAATTTTGCCTGTTCTATAACTTCATGTAAATAGAGTTATTTATGTCCAACATATTTCACTTAGAATACTGTATTTGAGACCCATTCATTTTTACATGTATCATAAATTTGTTCCTTTTTATTGTTGAGTAGCTGTCTAATGTATTAATATCATGCATCGTACAAATATATTTTTAATCCACTCTCCCATTGATGGACATTTAACTTATTTCAAGGTTTGAGATATTGGGGTGTAATTATCCATGAATCACTCTCCTTTTCATATACCTAGTCATTAATGGTCAATTTATTTTGAACTTTCAAAAATGTTTGTATAATTAAACAGCCATTGGAGAAAAGAGACATTGATTTCCTCTGGAACAGATTCATTTACTTTCCAGAGTAACATATATAGAGATATCTCGTTTTTTCCTTGGAGCAGGTTTGCTTACATTGAAGGATAATGAAGATAATGTATTTTCCAGAGAGGAAGGTGGACAGGTTTGCTAGCAGCCTCTATATAAGATCAGGGACTCCTAATCTCAAGGGATTTCCCTTGTAATACATTCCATTGCATGTGTAGGCAACATCTGGCCCCATCACCATGTCACCCTGTGGGAACTGATGCTCAAACATGTGCCAAGATATTATTCTGACAAATGCTGTTACTGTAAGTAATGAACTATCCTTTGTCTCTAATCAAGGGACCTCATGTCTTCTTTCCAGTACCGATGAAACTGTAGAAGACTAACTATTTAGCTAACAGATAGGGGAAAATCCAAAACCCTTCACAGTTCTGGATTGACAAGTTAGCATTGACTTTTATGCATAAAGCTAGTACAAACATTCTTGTACTCTTGTGTTTTTGTAAATATGTTTTTATTTCTCTTAGGCAAATATCTATGTTTAACTTTATTTAAAAACTATCAATTCCCAGAGTTGTTACATAATTTTATATTTTCATAAACAAACTCTGAGTGTTCCTTTTGCTTCTCATGCTAATCCACATTTGGTGTTTTCAGTCTTTTTAATTTTAGCAGTTCAAGGAGGTGTGTGGTGATACTGTATTGTGCTTTTTAAAAACCTATTTTTCTTTTTAATTCATCTGTATTTGTTACAACTTTTAAAGCAGAATGTGACTTGAGCACTACATCTCCATTCGCACTTGCTCCGAGTCACTTTTCAAATGGCTTTAAAACATGCCTCGATAGGCTTATAATTTTGCTACTCTCAACACTATTTCTGTTTGGAAAACAAGCCCTATGTATGGACAGTGACTCCCATCAAGTTGGTTCAGTTGAACAGACTAATTTCTAGAGTCCTGGCACATGCAGTCAATAACTACAGGCGATGGAAGGTTTAAAAAGTAAATCCCAGAGGATGAAATTTGCTTTAACAAGTATTTTTCTTTTAAACATCAAGGTATATACTTCAGAACACTTCAGTGACAGAAGATTTGTTCTACTAAAAAATCCGCTTGATAGCTAAACACTTCAGGCCATGAAGTTAACATAGGTTACATACACCTTACAACGAACACTACTTCCATCTGTTAAAGTAAGCCAACATGAAACTAGAAAATAAAAACTAGCTCTGCTTTTAGTGCCTAAAGTATCACAGTATCACACTTAGTAGAAAGAAATCTTATCTTCCCCTTAAGTAGTTGTCATACCATACAGGTTTTTAAATGTTAACAAAAATAAAGAGATACTTGAAAACATATTATGAGAGGAAATGAAGGTAGAGTGTTGAACACGCAGCCACGTAATCCTCAGGCAGAGCTCAGTCTGCTTCTTCCATGCGGGACGTGTCATCATCTCCTTTGAGGTGCGGCATCTCCTCAGTTACAGCAGCACTGCTGTCGTCAGCAGTGGGGTCATCTTCATCAATACCAAGACCAAGTTTGATCATCCTATAGATCCTGTTAGCATGTGTCTGGGGATCCTCCAGACTGAAGCCGGAAGACAGGAGAGCCATTTCGTATAGCAGGATCACCAGATCCTTCACAGACTTGTCATTCTTGTCAGCCTCTTTGAAATAATTGCAACTTTAAAGAAAATTTTCTCAAATAACACAAAGAGCTATTACATATCCTTCAACTATGTTTCCCAATTATAAATTTTAGCACGTTTCCTCTCTTTCTCATTCTATCTCTTTCAAATGTTTGATTTGAAACTAAATTGCAGACATGATGTCCCAGTTGTCCTAAACACCTGTCTCTTTAAAACAAGAGTATTCCCCTACTTTACCAGAGTAAAATATAAGAAGCAAGAAATTAACATTGATACATTACCCCCAAGCCAGACATTTATTCAAATCTTGCACTTCCCCAGTAATTTTCTCTGTAGATCCAAGATCCAATCCAAGATCACACATATTTAGTTGTTATGTATCTTCACCTCTTTTTACGTATTCTGAAATTGTTCCTAAGTCTTTTCTCATCTTTCATAATCTTAATATTTTGCAGTAAAAAGGAAATTGCTTTGTAGATTGTTTATCAACTTCAGTTTGCCTGATGTTTCCTCACAAGTTTTATATTTTCAGGAGAAATACCAAAAAGTTATGTTGAGTTATTCTCAGTGAATTCCCAACAGGAAACATATAACATCAATTTGTCCCATCGCCAGTAATGTTAACTTTTAGCAATTGCTTAAAATGGTGTCATTTCTGTCAGGTTTTTCTAGTGAAATTTAATAATATTTTACCGTATTAATAAATGACTATTAATAAGTCTTAATTAATAGCTTATTAATAAGTATAATTTTATTTATACAACTTTGTAGGGAGAGACTTTGCAGTTTTTAAAATATTCCGTCCCCTATCAAACTTTCAGCCATCAGTTTTAACATCCGTTAAAGATTCTTGATTGAATCAATCATTCTTTTGATGGTCACTAAATAATATTTTACTTAATTCCATCATTCCTTTTCCATTTATGAGATAGTACACTGCTATAATACAGAGCTTTCCCTTCTCCTTGATTAACTGATTGATTCATTTATTCATTCATTAATTTATATAAATGAGGATTGATGGATTTCCCTGTTTTCAGCCCTGGACTAAGCTATTTCTCCAAGAGGTACTGATTGATTTTTGATTTTAGAGGAAATAGTATCTCAAAACGACAAAGTTCTACATAGTGATAGAGATTTATGATTGTTTTTGGAAACTCTCAACGGAGAAAGCTAGGAAAAATATGTACATGTCTCTCTCTCTCTCTCACGCGCACACACACACACACACACACACACACACCTATTTCTACAGACATCTATCTACATACAGTAAAAACCTCACATTTTCACTAGTATTTTCAATCCCAATTCAACACCATAAGTTTTATTCCAGCTTTTTTTACTTGAAATTTCCAATATTAAGAAAGCTGCTCCCCCACACCTTGTCTTCAATATATTTACTTATTTGAGAGTTCCTCGTATATATATAGTTAACCTCCTGGCTATGTGGACCATTTCTTCAGCTCAACAAAACTACCTCTGGACATCCCAACATATTATTTGGCTCCAACCAAAAGTATTTTGAAATAAAAAGAGAAGAATGAAGGAGCCTATGATTTAGTTTATCTTTTGAAGATATCTATTGTTTCCATTTTCTGTTAAGTAAATTCTCTGAATAATGTGTGTGTACATGCACACATGTGTGATGGCTAGAATTCACCAAGCTAGCTTTCCTTATGTGCCATGAAATTTTAATCTCCATACTTATCTACAGTGGTAATTTTACTTTTATTTTTATTGTTGTTACTTTACTTATTTTTCTCTTCTCCTGCTCATAATTTTTTAACAATTTTGTGTTTGATTCATCATTTTTTTAGAATAAAAAGACAAATATTTTTCAAGAAAAATAAAGCATAGCCAGTCCAAAAATAAAGGTTTGTAAAACAAAATTTGCTTCACAATATAATAAAAATATGTTATGAAGTGATAGTAATTAAAATGTTAAATTGATATAAGTATTGCCTACACCGTAATTCAAATGTTTGCTATGAAATATTTTAGTAGTTTTTGTTGTATACATTTATTAATTTTTAAAATTATTTCTGGTTCTGTAAGTTATTTAAAAGTTATATACATATATATAAAATAATAATTTTGTAAAACCTATTTTATTTCTTTAAACACAGGAAACATACATATGTTATTGTCTGAATATGATAATTCCATTATCTGAAATTTTGTGTGTGCTTGGCTTTGTACCAACAAACTCTTCTTTATTGATAATAAGGTTTCCCAAGTGCTTCAATCTTTTCTTTCCTTTTTTCCCCCTGTATTCATAGTCATTGTTCCCAATGTGTATTCATAATGCTAAGGTAGCTTTCTCAAGAGCTGATCTAAGCTTCAGCACATTCTGAATCTCAAATGGCCAACCTCTCCATCCTGGGCACGAGTCTCTGGCAACGAGCCTGATCACCTTTAGAGAACTCTCTTCCTCAACTAAGAGTTTCGTTATGGGAAAACTTGGTGTTCTTTCCATTAGTTGATCTCAGAAGTACATGTTGATTCCTAACAGAGGCTCTAAGAATATTACCCCCCAAAAATTCTATGTAAACTTGCTTATATACTCCATTGTCCAGTCAAAAAATATCCTGTTGTTGTATTCTACAAGGACAATTGGTGTCCTTCCATTTATAACACTAAGAAAGCCTATTAAGTGATTCTTTCCTAAAGGACAGATATGTACCAAATTACTCTGATGTCTCCATTTCTGGATAGGGATATGCATAGCACATTTTCAGTGATACCCACTCTCAGAAAGAAAGATGGGAAAGAGACAAATTAATACCAAGATCTGACTCACTGAACCCTCACTTCTATAGAAGGGTTTCTACAGAATAAATCCACAGATGTTAACTTAAAAAAAAGACAAAACAACTCCACATGAAAGAGGGAGAGAGAGAACTAAATTTCTTGCCCCCTTTCCAATAAATGCTCCACTACCTCACATTTTGTCCCAAATGTGCACATGACCTAACCCCACACAAATTCTTTCCTATGTTTTAGGGATAGAATGGGTGCCAGGAAAGCCTTTAGCTGTTTTCAGCCAAGAAAATGAAAAAGAAGCAGCAATAAAAAAGTTAAGGTTCATCTAATCTTGTAAAAGAGATGGTCTCTTTAATATAAAAGCAATAGAATAAACTTCAAAGAAAAAATTAGAATATTTGATTACATAAAATTCAAAACTCTGTATATCAATAATGCAAAAAGGTAATAAAAATGATAAACTATTTCCAGATTAACAATGAGTTTACAACCTTGATATATAAAGACTTTGTTAAGATTGGAATTAAAAAATAAAGATTGCGAAAGAAAGCAGGCAATTGACATATCATACCTGGTAAGCTTATTGAGAATGTTCAACCTTATTACTAATAAGTGCAGTTAAAATTCACTGGTAATTCATGTAATGCAAAAATTTATATACATGATTCAATAATATAATAAGTTCATTATAACAATTATCAATTATGGAGTACTTATGGAGCTCATACTTTTATCTCTTAAATGAGATTATTTACATAAACAAATCAATGGTTTCCATGTATCAACATTATGAAGTAAGTATATTTCCCTATTTAAAGAAGAAATGATACCTAGAATTTTCCAAGTCTTCCCAACTCCAAATCTGGTTAATTTCAGAGTCTAGCAATAATCACTAAACTTCTTATAAGCATTTACTTTTTTTTGACTAATTAGAATATGAGCACTTTTTAAAAATATTTATTTAATTAATTTATTTATTTAATTTATTTTTTTGGCTGCGTCAGGTCTTAGTTGCAGCACTGGGGATCTTTGTTGAAGCATGCGGGATCTTTTGTTGTGGTGTACAGGCTTTTTTCTAGTTGTGACATGTGCACACACGGGCTCCAGAGCGCTTGGGCTCTGTAGTTTGCGACACGTGGCATGTGGGACCTTAGTTCCCGGACCAGGGATCAAGCCTGCATCCCCTGCATTGGAAGGCGGATTCTTTACCACTGGACCAGCAGGGAAGTCCCCAGAAAATGAGCACGTTTTTAATGACGTTGTGTGTTAGCTAGTGCAATAAAATAAGCTCTGTCATTAATTCTTCGTGGATTTATGCATTGATACACTTCTAGAAACAATGATCAAATCTACATTAAGAGCCATAAAATATGCTAAGAATTAGAATATACTTAGAATTATGCTAAGAGAAATAAGTCCAGAAATCTATCCTAAGATAAAATCTGATATGCAGATGAAGATTTTTGCGGAAGTGTGTATATAACAGTACTATTAACAATGTTGAAAAGTTGGAAACAGACTAACAATATGGGAGTAGGTAAATAAATGATCAGATGTCTTGAAAATGAGATAATTTGCAAGTGCTACAAACCATACCTCATGAATACATAATAGTATGTAAATCCCTGCCCTCCAACTAATATTAAGTCAAATTATTTAAAAACAGCTGGTAAAAATTAGGGCAAACTGTACTATGCCCAGTTTTGCAGCATCCTGTTTGCAGAAATGAAAATGTTAGGAAAAGGTTGAAAGAGTGAGGGGGTGGCTCTATAAGCAAAACGTTCCAACTAGAGTCCAGTTTCCATAATCATTAAAGGAAAATTCCAGGAGAAAATGTGATACTGGTACAATAATCTATTGTCTTTATATGTGGAAACATTTGGCTGTATTTTGTTAAGTGCTTTATGTTGCATTTATGGTTCATAATTATTGTACTTGCATTGTATTTGCACTTTTATATGTGTTAAAATACACATATACACACACATATAAAAATAAGCCCAGGGGCTTCCCTGGTGGCGCAGTGGTTGAGAATCTGCCTGCCAATGCAGGGGACACCGATTCGAGCCCTGGTCTGGGAAGATCCCACATGCCGAGGAGCAACTAGGCCCGTGAGCCACAACTACTGAGCCTGCGCATCTGGAGCCTGTGCTCCGCAACAGGAGAGGCCACGATAGTGAGAGGCCCGCGCACCGTGATGAAGAGTGGCCCCCGCTTGCCACAACTAGAGAAAGCCCTCGCACAGAAACGAAGACCCAACACAGCCATAAATAAATAAATAAATAAATAAATAATTTTAAAAAAAAGAACGTGGAAAAAAAAAAAAAAAAGCCAGATGTTATTGGTAGTTATTACTGGATGATAACATTATGGATTATTTTTATATTCTTTGTTACATCCTTCTGTATTTTCCAAAATTTTATTATGATTATGAATTACTTTTGCATTAAGAATAAAGGGAACATCATTTTAAATAGTTACACCACCTAATGCAAATGACTATTTTGAGGGTTAAATCAAGTGGTACACGTAAGTAATCTAGCAAAGAACTTACTGTATAACAGATCCTCAATAAGTAAATTAATTTTAGTAAATTAATTCTGAGATTAGTAAATGTATTCCTTTAAGATAACTTATGTGCAGCTGTTAGCTCTGAAACTAGCTACTGGATATCAAAAATTAGAATTTACAGACTCCTTTATAATTGTTACTCCTTTGCCATCGTATATCTCGTACTCCAGGGAGAGAGCAAGGATGAAGAGACCAAGATTAAACCCATAGAAAAATACTATTCCACTGCTTTATAATTGTTTAATGTTTCAGATACAAGGGTTCTCAAGAGAGGTGGAAGGGAGGAATAACCTTCACTCGTGTAGTGTTCTCAAACTGACTAGTTCACATGTTTCCATAGGGTATATCAGAAAGGATGGTGGGAAGGTAAAAGTGAGACTAGACAAGGTTCTTCAGGTCATTATAACATACCTCTCCTTCTCCTTAATATCCTCCCTAAGAGTTCTATTTATTATTCCCCTTCTAAAAGTCCATATTTTAGCTTTACAGAAATCTTTTCTATAGAAGTTTGAGTGAATGGGATGAATTGTATTTTATTTACCAAGTTGATCAGTACCACAAATCTGATAGCACTAGAGCAAAGTCTATTTCATGTAGCTCACTCAGTGATAGTTAACTTTTTTAAAAAAGAGAATATTTTGTTTCTTTTTGACTTCTTGGTGTTACGCTTAGGAGAGAGACAAGCACTGAATTAGGAAAGGGTCTTACAATATTATATTTGTGATTCCTCACTCTTGCTTAATGCCTGAAAGGCTTTTCAGATGCAGACCATTAAGAGTGATAGTGTTACTCTTTCTCAGCCTGGTGCAAACATGCAGAGTTGGTGCAAAATAGTTCAGCTCTCTGATCATGGTCATTTTACGGTTCACCTACAGCCAGCCTTTTATGGGCATCTTCTTCCTGCTCTTTCTCTTTCATCTTCCTAGTCCTGTCACCTATTCTTATGGTTCTTCCTGGGTTTCTTGAAGTCCTACTGACTAAACAGACAATAGTCAGTCCTTACTGTGTAATTTTAAGGAAGCATCTTTCAGATTTTTCAGACCATAATCTATAAGACTAACAAAGCCTACCATGTGCCCCACCTACCAACCTCCACTAATATTTACTGAATGTTAAATACATCTTATGAGCCATTATGGCTAACAAATTCCTTACTTTTTCTTTCCAAAGACCATCTCCCTTTACTTCAACCAAGACTGAGAAGAAGAAAGAAAAGGATTAAGTGGATATAATACCCCATCCTGCCATACAAATAACAATAGAGCAAACCAAATACCCATCCTACAATCCAAAACAAGAGCTCCATGTTCAACTATTGTTTCTCTGTAATTTATTAGAAAGCTCACAGTATGGGATTGTTCCAGGTTACAGCATGGTTATTTCTTTATGAAATAATTATTCTATAAATCAGTTATCAATTTTTCTAGTAGAGCAGCTATACATGACATATAGCAAGTAAATTCAATGAAAAAAAAAGTCCTCTCTAACAAGGCAGTGAGACCCTATGACTTCCTATAGATGGCTTTCAAATTTAGTCTTACCATTAATTCTGTGTTGCTACAATTTCTGCTTCTCAACTTGAAGATTGACATTGACTTGTAATTAAGCCTGTCTGGGCTTGCAGGCTGGGTGAACTTAAGGGACTCTTCTGGTTCTAATTGTCACTGTTGTGAAGAGAGATGGCATTGGCTTAATGAGAACTATGAGGTACAAAACCACAATCAGGTCTTTTCCTATGGTTGGTGAACCATAATGTGTGTGCCAACAGGAACATAAAAAAGCTTTGAGGCTACCAGTGGAGAGGTAGTAGAAACTAATCTAAAGTGCCTCGTGAATTCATGGTTAGCCGTGAGAAAACATTTCTGTAGGGCACTGGGGAGAGAATGAGAGAATATTAATCAGCTAGGATGCGTAGTATGAGAACTCAATCACATAGTTTACTTGTTTAAATACACCTACAATCAAAAAAGATAAATGCACCCAGCACTTATAAACATCGTTGTCCAGTCAAGAGTTGGAAAACAGCTGCTGTTACAATCCAGACAGAAGAGAGTATTCAAAAGAGAGAATGGCAGTTTTAATTGCTGGAAACCCTAAGGGCAAGCTATCCTCAGCAAAATGAATTAGATGCTGTGGGACAAAGAGAGCAGCTTCTGCATGGATAGGCCATCTGTACTACATTGATCTTGCCAAGAAACAAGAAAATTTGCAATTGACATTGCCAAAGAGGTACCAGGACCTTGACCCCTCCACAGTCTTCCAGGCCATCTTGGGTGAGACAGCTTCCAGGCCAGTCTGGCAGCCAAAGCAAGCAAAATCAGTGGATCTCAATCACTCAGCCCTAAGTGCACTCTTGAACAGGTCTGCCTCCAAGCAACTTCACCTAAGGGAAGAAGATAGCCATATTTTGGATGGGATGAATGCTACTTTGAGATCTCTCCCTCCCAAAGTGCTTACTTGACTTGAATGATGTATTAGTTTTCTATTGCTAATGTAAAAAGTATCATCACAAATTTAGTGGCTAAAACAACACACATTTGTTATAGTTCTGGAGGTCAGAAGTCTGACATGGATTTTATGTGCTAAATTCGAGGTGACCGCGGAGCTGTGTTCCTTTCTGAGGCTCTAGGGGAATGCACTTTCTTGCCTTTTCCAGCTGCTGGAGGCTTTCTGAAGTCCTTGCCTCCTAGCCCCTTCCTCCACCTTCAAAGCGCATCACTCCTACTTGTCCTCCCATTGTTACCATCTCTCTGTGACTCTCCTGCCTTCTCTTGTAAGGTTCCTTCTGATTACATTGGACCATCTAGATTATCCAGAATGATCTTCCCATCTCAAGATCGTTAAGTCATTTTTGCCATAAGGTAACATATTCACAGTTTCCGGTAATTAGGATGAGGAAACCTTTGGCAGAGGGATGGGGGCAGACATTCTGTCTACCACAAACTATATGTTAAATAGTCTTATGTATGTATATCGCTACAGAGAAGGGAGGAATTCAGTTTCAAGGACATCAAAAAAGACAGGAGATAAAGAAGAGACAAAAAGAAAAACTGAAAAGGACTCGACATACCTCTAATAATGATGTTCACAAAATACATTTAGGTGTCCTTTAGATATGAAAGGGATGCTGCCAAACAATTGTGAATGGCATACATACTTTAAACCCCCCTTCATCTGTGGAATCAGGTAGACATGTGTGTCAGCTGCAGCTTTTCAGCAGGTCCTTCTTCTGATAGGAATGATCTGCAACCATGCACAGAACATGGCTCACTGGCTGAAATGAGGCTTGGATGCACACCCTGGAACTTGTGAGCTCCACAGCAGTCAATTAAGTTAGTAGGTTACAGTTGTGTAAAAAGTGAACATACAGTTAGACATTTACGATTTTATTCAGTTCCACTCAACAAGTATTCAGTTAAGGAGGAACAGGAGTCATGCACTAGGAGAAAGCTGCCAAGGACTGATGAAGAAACCCTCTTACACTCCTTGCTAAGTTCTAGTCCCATGAAACACCTATCTCAGTTTCCAGAACAAATTATGTCTCATTAATATTTCTCTTCCTTTGACTTAAACCATACTCTCACTCAGAATCCTTCTCCTTTTCTCTGTTTATTAAATTCTTCCTCATATTTCAATTCTCAGCTCAAAGGCACTCTCTGAGAAATTTACCTCCATCCTCTCCAGGTGACATTAATCACTCCCACCCCTGAACTCACAGAGTGCTTTAGGTGGTACCACATTTTATGCATCTCTGTGCCTCCACAGTTCAAGTACTTTGCACATCCCTAATCAATACATATGATTAAATTGAATAGGATTTGTTATTTCATAACAATACCTACCTTGAAATAATTTGTTACTTATTAAAAGGAGTTTCCTACATGTGATAAAAAGGAAAGCAACTAAATTTTTCTACCCTAGAACAGTGACTCCCAAACTTTCATGTGTACAAGAATCACCCGGATGGTTTGTGAAATCAGATCCCAGAGTTTGACCATCAGAGAGTCTAAATCAGTAGGACTGAGATAGACATCAGGGACTTTCATTTTAATAAGAACTCTGGAATATACTGATCCAGGGGATCCCAGATTAAACTTTGCAATGAAAAAGTAAATGACAATTCCAATGGGCAGCAGTACCTTCATAGAAGCATCTCCTCCTTAAGAGTTAAATAAGATCCTCTTTCAGTAAATAATATGCTTAATGAACAAAGTCCTCCAGGGGGTTAGGGTAGAGATAAAGGGTGCAGAAAGCACAGTCAAGTCCCTAATACCATCTGGAAAGAAGTATTTGCTGCTGAACCTGGAATTTCCTGTCTCCTACTATATGCCATAAAGATCAGTTTTGAATCTTATATATTTCTCTACACAGAACTCTTCAAGTCATATAAAATTCCTTCCTAGGCTATAAACATTTTAAAGTAGGAATAGAAAAAATAGAAGCTAAAATGAACATCTAGTCTAAATACATTATTCTGGCAAATTCTCATTTAATTACAAAAGTGGTACATACTCTATATCTCCTATCCTTGGACTAGCAAGATTTCACTACACTTGACTACTTTTTTATTATTATTTTCATTTAGCATTGGTCTACTTTCTTAAGCACAATTATAAGTTCAGCTTCTTGTGAGCTATGATAATACTGATTCAGCACTTGAAACCATGAGAATATATTCATGAGACAGAAGGAAAATATAATGTAATTTTAAGAAAAAATATTTTTAGAGGTTTAAATTTCAAGGATTCTTACATGTAATGAATATCCTACTCATATATTTTATAGCATTTAACCATTTAACTCTTGTAATGCTACATTCTTACACATACACATACACACACACACACATACGCGTGCGCACAGAGCAACTTCCTGTGTAAAAACTTTCCTTATTTTCATCACAATCCCTCCTCGAATGCCACAACTAAACCATTCTAATTACCTATGTAAAAATGACTATTCCTACTTTTGTGACTATACAATAACTTGTTTATCCCTTAATCATTATATGTTATCTAAAATTATTTGATAGACATATCTTTCTATCTAGACACTATATATATTTTCTTTTCTTTGGATCATTTGCCTATCCACTGACTCTTGCTGATTTCCTGTTAAGGAAATTTTCCATAACTTTGATGTGTCTATTTATCCAATTCTCTTCCTATTAATAACAAACTGATAGTATGTTGCCAAGCTGGGATCTTTGGAGTTATCTAAGATCCTTCCTTCTCCATCATATCCATTTAGATAATCATTAAATCTTTTGATTATCTCTCCTAAGATCTACAAAATATTTATCCCTCTCATATATAATTAGATGGTGCATTCCCTCTATTATCACAATGCAATAGTCTTTTCTCTGTCTCCAGTAGTGCCTCTCTCATCCTTCATTTATACCATCTTCTGACACGTTAAAAATAATCACGTCGCCTATTTGCTTTGTGTTCTTTATCCATCCCACTCTCAAGTCTGTTTCTGCTGGTTCGAACTCTCACCTACATTTTATTTCTGTACCACCAACTCGCTTAAAAAGAAGTCCATAATCAGGATAAGAATACAGCTAAGGCTTCCTAAATGCCATGATAGAAAGTTAGCTTTTCTACCTGCATGTTTAGAATCTAAAACATATGGATAACTCTTCACCCAACAGTGAAGAATACCACTGCTCTAGTCTCTTGCCAATGTATTTGCAACTAAATTGATCTAGCACTTGCCAAAAGCTCAGCTGAGACTCCAATAGCTTTTAGAGAAGAGCATGTTCAGTAAACCCTACCCTTGTATTAAGTTAAATTACATATGCAATGTATTTTAGGTACGTTATCTTACCTTTCCTATCCCTGAATTGTAATTTGATGATATGGCTTCAGCTTTATATTTCTTAAAGAAGGGTAATTTAAATTATATTTATAAAGGGTAAAATATTAATTTGTAATGTGTTTGCTTATCTATCAAAAAATCATGGCTGGAGAGGGTATGCATCATGCAACTTGCATAACGGTAATATGGTCAATTCTTCTCTAAGTAGATTCTTGGAAAAAAAGTTTGAAGACAGACTTTTTAAAACCGGAATATATTTTAGGTATTATATTGATTAATAAAATAGTTTATTTTAGGGCCAAATTTAGTCAATTTTTAATTACTAAAAGTAATACCTTCAAGCTATAATTCTCCCTCCTCCTAAATAAAGTCAACCATTTCGTATCTGTTTTTACTTTTTGTAGTTGGTAACATTTTAACTGATTTATTTTGAGGTATTTTTTAAAAATCAAATCCTTTTTTTTGAAGAATAGCTGTCATAAATTTTAACAATGACAATACACATGAAAAATCAGTACATGGCTCTCCTAACATAAACTTCAAACATTCAAAACTAAAATCATTATCTTCATTAAAAAATAATTGTTTTTCTTAACTTCACTATTTTTATTAATAGTTGTAATATTTGTAATTCAAATGATCATCTTCTTTCTTTTTTTCTTCCTCTCCTACTGTCCCCATGAAATGTCTTTCACATGTGTCCTTTCTCAATTTTAACATCCACCACTCTGTCCAGGTTTAATTATTTGTGGATTCTACCAGGACCTCCCAAGAGATATCCACATCAGCGATGGACTACATTCCAAATTCATTCTACTATTATTGCCATAGTTCTTACCCTGAAATATTATTTTAATCATATTACTGTTCCAAAACCTACACCAATAAAGTCTATTCTAGCTATTGAATCTTATTTTTTCAATTCTTTTCTATCTATAGCTTTTACTTTAGCCAGACCAGTTACTGTCAAAATAGGACTTTTTAATATGGTCTTTTCAATATCAGGAATATTCATCTTGGCTAATTTCTTATGACATTTTTAATTTAAGGAAAAAATCTGGGCAAAAGGAAAGGTTCAAGGTTGGGGAGAGGGTAAGCGAAGAGTTGAGGAGTGTGATACAGGATGTTAATTGTGTATTTTATATGGTAATCAGTTTTATAGACCAGTTTCTTTTAAGATGTAGAAAATAAATGTAAGTATTAAAATATTCCTTGTACCAAACATTTGCACTAAAGTTACCTTGTCAACATAGCTACGTTAAAGGCCATATCCCATTTCCTGATTTGCTACTATGCTTTCTCCCAGCACCACATCTTATTTTATTTTTCTCATATAGTACTGTCTTTTCCCCAACTCTATCCCAGCCACAACTATCCTTAGCTCTCAACTGAATCACTTCAAACAAATTTCTGAATTGAAATTAACCTTTTCCTATAACTTTTTGTAGATCCTGTCAGAAACGCTTATTTTTTCATTCTTTTTTATATCTACTTTTAAAAGTGACATATTTTGATATTTTCACTACAGTTACCTTAAAGATAAAATATGTTTGGTAAATATTTGTGTCCCTCACAGTGCTTGTCATAGTGTTGCACATATTTATATGAGTCACAAATATCAGATGGTTGATGAACCAATAAGGCGTTGTGCTAATAAAAGTAATCTGCAAGCTTTGATATTTTATTAGCTTTATATAATGAAAATTATATTAGAGTGATCCATTTCTCTAATTTATTTGAAATATATAGCATACAATTTCATTTTAAATCTCACACCACCTACTCAGTACATATCATAGGTTTTTTTTAAAGACAAGGGAATCAAACCACACAAAATTAAAGATTTGCCCAAGATCATACAGCTAATAAGTTTGTACCTGAGATCCTTCAAGTCCAGTATTCTTTCTATTGGATACCTTGTGTTTTTTCTATGCAAAATATATATCCATTATAAACACAGAAATCATTTAAAAAGTAGAGTATATAATAATACTTGAAGGGTCTCCAAAGGTTTCAGATTAAAATAATAAAAAATTTCATTGGAATGACTATAAAAATACTATTATTTATTATAAACTTCATATATATATTCATAAACATATACTAAAAATGTAAGTAATTCTGTTTAAGCTGTTGCTATGTTGCATTCTTCCTCAGTAAATTTGTATTCAGTAATCACAGTGTCCAAGTGATACTGTGTGAAATGTACTTCTATTTTTTACAATTTAAAAATCTGTGTCCAATGCAAAATTGTCTTGCAGCACAAAAGTATGGAAATTCAAATATCTTATATGCATGAAACATGAATACACATAGTAATTAAAACAACTGGCAAAGATAATATCAGGGTCAGATAATAGAAGGAAAATGGATCATGAATGACTTTATGATTGTTTTGTAAAATGCATTACTAAATAACTGATTCAGTTATCTTCATTCATTCATTCAATTTTCAACAAACATGAGTTGAACACCTGTTACCTGAAAACTTTATGGTTCATATATAGTCTTTCTTTCCAACCACAAGCAATGCAATTTCTTAAAGTGACCAAAGTAGTTAGAGTAAGGTTAAGATAATGGACTTACTAATAAGTTCAAAATGACTTTAATATTATGAAATGATCAATTTTATATTGTTTCCTAGAACAGCCTTAGGTTACTACAAAAAGTAAGCTCGTGCTGTTTCTTAGTCTGAGATTTTTATTTCAGGAAAATAAGCATAAATTTAGTCTTATTTTATTTGTAAATATCCTTTTTATTGCCCAAAACAGTTCTGAGCAGTCCAGAAATTCTCATTTCTACAACCATTTTGGGGTCTTTCAGTCTATATTGACAACAAACTTCCCCTCCGTAGCCGTCAGATCATTGACAATGAAGCAAGATGGAATCTGGGCTTTGAAGTTAGACAAACCCCAGTTCTTCATCAACTGTGTGACTGTGGGCAAGTTAGTTGCCCACAATTGTATCTGTAAAATATAAATATTTATGTATAGAACTATTTCTATATACCTGAGTAATGTACAGTTATATAAATATACATAAAACATAAATAATAAAAATTACTTTGCAGAGTTCTTCCAAGGACAGAATGAGATAAGCATGTAAGAGGATTAGTAGAGTTCCAGGGACACAGTAAAATTTAAACAATTGCCCTTATTGCTATGCCTAATTTTCAAATTCTCTTAATCTAATTTGTTACTTTATATGCTTCTTCCTGTTTAATGTCATTTCTCCAGCACTACTAGAACATATTATACCGCTTAGTGAGAGGTTTGAAGTTGTTTTCCCTTTTTTTTCTTTTCATATTTTGCATAGAAAGTCATATTGTATTTTTAAAAGATCAATCAAATTATTAGGTATGTATTAGAAGCAGATGAATAAGTATGAATTTTTAAAAATTAAGATGTTGACACTTTCAATGGTTACTTTAAGTATAGAATTGGTTTAAATTAATTAGGAAAACAACTCATCAATTAAACAGAGTTCCTTCACAGACTGACTTGTAAAAATTGAAGAAAGTACACCTTGAAGAGTCAATAAAGGTTATTTGTATTCTATCAGATCACTATAATTCTAAAAAATAAAAACAAAGGAAATATCTCAAGCTTTGGTTGTAATCCAACAATAATCTCTAAAGATTAAAGGCCTAATATAGTACTATTTTTATTTGGAACTATTTGACTTAGGTGTGTGTGTGTGTGTGTGTGTATGCACATATAATAAAAGAAAGACACTTGGTCATTTGAATTTTCAGCTTTAAAAAAATATTTTCTCACTTTGATCTAAATGTGTTCTCAAGAATATCTTTCCAAATTCTTGCTTCAAAAGGATGTTTTTTCTGTCATTTTGTGCCAGCATTATGAGAAAACATTAGAACCAGTGCCTAAAGAAAAATAAGTGGCTTAGTCTTCATTCATTAAGCTGGGAAAAAAATCCCAAAAAATTGTGTATGCATTAAAACTGCATAAATGATAATACGGTAATCCTAGCTCTAATTTTAACATGAGCTGTTAAGAACAAACCATATGTTATGTTCATAAATGTATTAAATACACACAAATGAGTCTCACTTATGTAAGGCAATTTCTAAATTATAATTTTTAGATTGTGAATAGAGTGCTGATCAGAATTAAAAAAAACAAAATTCTAGAAATATGCATACTCTGTGATATCTTTAGTATTCCAGTGTGAGTAAGCAACAAACAACCAGTTTGCCATGTGCCCTTTATATCTGAAAGGCCACCTGCCAGCTTATTCCCATTCTCCCCTCAATGGGTTATCAGATGAATATAAACTAGTACAGTTAGGAGATTTTCAGTAAGTGCTGCATTTCCTACTCCATTGTGAAATAGGTCAGATGGCAGCACTTACTTTGATACTGCCATTCAGATCCAAAGTCATGAAGTGCAACTTGCAAACCATTGTTCCCCAAATGACTATCACACATGGGCTAAGCAGCATGACAATGACTGAGTGTCAATTAGTCCAGTCCAAAGGCAACCAGTCCAAAATGTTAGGAATTTTTAAAACAAAACATGTGTTCCCAATTCCCTTTAATACCCAATTGGCAGCAAGTCACTGACAAAATCTGCTGCTCAGGGCAAGCTGTTAAAGTGTCTTTCTCAAAGGTAACAAACAGATGTGGAAAGAGCTGGTCAAGAAGGTGTACATACAGTTTGCTGTTGTTTTAGTTAATGCAAATCAAACTCAACAGGAGTGGAAACACATGCAGATAATCTATTGTGATGGCTGTGACAACCATCAACTTTGAAATAACAAAGAGGAATTAAGGTTCTTATCCTCAAAATCTGTAACACATTGCATCAACTATTAAGAATATTTTTATGTACATATTTATAATCGTGTAAAGGTTTTTAAAATATCATAAATTGTTGTGCATTCTCTTAGTGCCTGTTGTTTTCTTTCTCAGGTTACTATGGACTTAATTTAATGCTACAAAATGATTAAGAAATTGGTTTAAAAAAAAAATCCACCAAATGACTCTAAAGTAAAAGTGAGGGAAATACCAAGCGTTAGCAAAAATATGAAGAAATAGGAACTCTAATTATACTCTGCTTGTGGGGAGACAAATTATTACAACCACTTAGAATAACAGTTGAAGATGCACAGACCCTACAACCTAGAAATTCCACTCCTATGTATATACCATACAGCAATCCGTATTAAAGATTAGAGAACCCAATGCAGTAAAGTCCTTCCCCTGGAACATAAACTCTGCTGGTCCCTGTCCCTAACTATATACTCTCTAGGAGATGATGAGAAAATCAAGATCACCCATGCCTTCTCCTGCTGACCTTTGACCTCTGTAAATTCCCAGTAAAGTTTCTTAATATTTTCTTGTGATTTGGAATTTGTCTTGTACCCTGATATGTGAGATTTGGAGAACAAGGTGAAACTCATCTGGCATAAAAAGTCAAGATCCAGACAAACTCCACTTTATTCTATAACAACAAATACTATGTACCTCATTTTGATTTGTGTAATGCAAAGTGTCAATTTAGTGTAAGGGAAAGCTTATGGAGTCTAGAAAGAAGATAGTTACCAGTTCTAGGTAAGACAGAAACTGGTTTCCTGTATAGAGTTTCTTACAATTCGACTGAAGGGAGAAGGCACATATACCTTGAATATATGTTGTAGGAGTTTTCAAAACCTGATTTAGAAAGATGAAGAGCAAGAAGAAAAAAGGAGGGAAATAGGAAGGGATCAAAAGTATTTGAAACGAAGCATATGTTTATCTTCTCTAAACTTTATGTTGGTAAAGAATGATAGCAATATGATAGGGAGATAACAAAAAGGCTTTTAAAACGATGAGTTTAGATCTAAGTCAGGGATCAGCAAAACATGGTCCTTAGGCTAAATCCAGCTCTCTGCCTTTTTTTTTTTTTTTTTTTGTAAATAAGTTTAATTTAACACAGCTGCATTCTTATAGTTTACATTCTGTCTATTGTTTTCTTATTCAGGTTCTAACCCCATGTTAGAAGGTGGTGTTGTTTGTTGCTGAGTCTCTATAATAAGAAGAAAGATGTGAGTCACAAGACCAGGCTAGCCAGGCTAGTCACAAGACCAGGAGGAGCCCACCAAGATGTTCTTAGACTGGCCTCCACTGGGTTGGTCCTGGTTTTGATCTCCAGCTTCCAGCAAGAACCCATGCAAGAGATACTTACACTCATGTTTATTTATGTAACAACCACTTTGCATGATAATTCATCAAAGATGTCACCTTCTCAAAGAAGCCTGCAATACTGGGTTGGGTGCCTATATTATAGTAAGTGGGCTAATGCTACCTGCTATAACACATAAACAAAAATAATTGCATTTAAAATTAAAATTTAAAAACTTGGCTTGTCTACAGCAGAACTGAGTAGCTGTAACTGAGACAGTATTGAGCACAAAGCCTAGAATATTTACTATCTGCCCCTTAACAGAAAAAAAGATTGACCATCCCTGGTGTATGCTCTTAAACATTAAAGACACATTAAATAGGAAAAAGACAAAATGATAACTGCAACTAAACAAAACAAGAGAAATGGAAAAAATCTTGTAGTTTATGGGAGAAAAACAGTTATTCTTAAGAAACAATAAGAAATGACTGAAAAAATAGAAGAAAGAAAGAAAGAAGTGATAGAGAACCTTGAAAGTCAGAAAACTTGAGACCCAATTTTATAAGATTGAAGAACACATGGTCATTTATTCTTTTTTTATTTTTGAATTAAAACTGATTTGAAAAAATTTTTATTGAAGTATAGTTGATTTACAATGTTATGTTAGCTTCAGGTGTACAGCAAAGTGATTCAGATATATATATATTGATAAGCCTGGTGAACTCTATTAATAAAAGTGATTTTCAAGTGGTACAAAACTAAACTATTAGGTACAGTAACATTCATATTCTAAGTTAGTTTTTCTTAAATCTATGATAAAAAGATGACCTTTTCTACTCTTCTTTCATAATATTCTCTTTTAGTTATAAAGTAAAATAAATTGCTATTTTATGAGCTGAAGAATATAATTGAAGTAGGCCACATAAAATTGCTCTAAATATATTTAGCAGAATTTTGCATAATCTGATACCTTGTCATAGTCATTTGTGGATTTATCTTCATTGCAAACAACAGTCACATAAGAAATCAGATTTCATCTATTCTGAAATAGAACATATGTTCTCATAAGTTGGTAAACCCTTCATTAACTGAGAAAATATTGAGGAGGGAATAAAACTTAAGTTCATTATAAATTTTGTTGAACAACCTTAATATTGCATAGTCTGACAAATAATTGTATCCAGAACTTCAACTGCATGGTGCTTTTATTTGTAAGAGATGGGTAAAAAGAGGAAGAATCACTTTTACTGGGTATTTGGGAGATTAAAATCTTGAAGTTTTGAACTAAATACGAGAATGAAGTCATCATATACTTGTTCAATTGTTAGTTGAATTTTCAGTGCTTGAACACATGAATATTAGTTCTCAGACAGCATTTTTAGTGACAGAAAGAGATCAAATATAGTCTCACTGTTTCCTGCCAATGAATGTTGCCTAAAATCTTGATTTTTTTAAACCTAGAGTTGAATCTTTTCCTCTAATGCCAAGTTGAGGAATTGAAACTAACTGTTCCTTTCAAGCAACATTTGTCAGTAGGCAAATTCTTCTTCTACATTCAAAGTCAGTTGCATAACTGACACGGAGACTGTAAGAGTGTATTAGAGGACACTCATTGCAATTGGAAACTGGAGCTTAGAGATTCTCCTGAATGTACAATCAGGAAGTGCCTTCTATGTTAGTGGCATCTCTCCAAATGTTATACGCTTGCTTGTCATTTGTGCACAACGACTGACCAGGGAAAAGAATACTTAACTCTAAAAACCAAGTGTAACATTCCCGTTAAAAGTGTTTGAAATCTTTAGCTTTACTATTGTGGTTTCTCAGTAGCTGTAACAAGTTTTGGCATGAGCAAATCAAGTTCACATATACTTCTTGAGATCTGGACGACAACTTAATGTTATTTGGCAACATGCTTTGGTGGGGACAAGAGCCAATATGTTTCTAGATCATATATTTTAAAGCAGCATGTTATGAAGAATTGAAGACAAGTTCATCCTGATCAATGGACACAAAAAAGGGCATTTAAAAGACCAAAGCTGTCTTTCTCTATTTCCTCTACCGACTTTAATGAGCAAAATTTGGTTATGTTATCCTTTCCTTTTTAAGTCATCATTCACCCTTTAATGATGTTTATATTTCTCTAAACTCCCTCTAGTGAATATATGTTTTTCCTCCATGTTGACATAACCTTTAATACAGTTTCACTTCTGTGTGTATTCTACAATCACTATGCTGTCCTTTTAATAAAATGTTCTCCCAGAGTCTGGAACATTTTTTAGGAGTTACACTGTTTATAATGTTTAGCAAGAGGTCATCTACATTGTTTTCAGATAGTTTGTGCCTCCCTCAGACTTCTGGAATGTAAGTAAAGAAATTAAAGCTATTGAGACTCTGCTACATTCACCTTGTTTCACCATTTCCAATAAAACTGTGCGAAAACACTGGGCTAAGCTCTTCTGCCCTCCGTCACTGAGCTTTACAACCATCACCATTACCACCAGCAGCACACTGTCACCCCACAGACAACACACAATGCCTCTCAGATTTTCCAGGAAGAATACTCCTCACTTCCACAATTAGGTAAATTAGCTTCGTAGCCAGTAATAAGTTCCTGAAGAAACTAAGAAAGAGAAAATTCTTTGCTATATTGGTGGAAAATATACATTGGCCATAAGATATTCAAAGAAAAATAACAAAATCCATCAAAGAAGTAACTGAAGCTGGCTAACATATTATCTTGAAGAGACTATTTGATTTCATTATATCTCAGTATTTTTCCAAAAGATGTAAGTCTACAAGTATTAGGTTAAAACAATTTGGGACTTAGATACATTTTAAAATTCAATTCAACTTGGGGCTTCTACAAGAAATGACTCATAACAATGATTAGTTTAGGGCTAGAGTTCAATTCCCTGGCTAAATGGATAAGGGATGACTCCAAAGTGAAGATCAATGTTCTACATTGAAGAGAAATGATTTTTGTTGGCTACCAAATTTGACAGATATTCATAAAAGAGGAGAAATGATGCCATCCAATTGGACATCTCTCTGACATAGTATTCCAACAAAAGATCCTGGCTATTTCATAGAGTGACACAATAATACAGATTTTCTGCATAGTTAAGAATAACATTGGAAATCTATGTCATAAAATGCCAGGATATTTTAATGAACTGTCTCAGAGTTATCTGTAAACAAATGAAACAGTGGATTTGGGGGAAAGTAAATTACCTCCTCATTTTGTAGAATAGAGAAAGTAAAAATCGTTGCAGGAATAGGGGGTATTTTTCCAGGTTTTGGTACCTTTTTAAAATTCCATAGAAAAATTTTTAAAATCTGCAAATATCATTATTGCAAAGCTTGAATATAATAAAAATTCTGGTATAGTCATTTAAAATAATTTAAAATAAAAATATCTTACAATATGACCAGAAATCTCATATCTAGTGTTTGCCCAATAGAAAAAAGATATATATCCACACAAAAATCTAAGCATGATACTTATAGCAGTTTTATCCATCACTGCCAAAACTAGAACAACTCACATGTTCATTATCTGATAAATGGATAAATTATGGCATATCCATACAATGGGATACTACTCGGCAGTGAAAATAATGTACCAGTTGATACATTCAGTAAGGTGGATGCATCTTGAAAGCATTATGCTAAGTGAAAGAAATCATACATAAAAGTCTAATTACTATATGATTCCATTTATATGACAATCTGAGAAAAGCAAAAGTATAGGATTAAGATCTAACTTTGATATTAATTTAAAAATACTTTTAAGACATAGATTTCAACATTTTAAAATAAATGTTGGTGAAAGTCAGTGAAGTATGCCTTCTCTACAGAATAAGCTAAAACACACAGAGCTATTAACATATAGTATCAATGACATTCCCCAAACCAAAGCTAATAAAGAAGGGTTTGTTTGCATATGGAAGTGCAGTTATTTTATACGTAAAATTAATGTGCCAACTCCAAAATGATCACCAAATAATATTCTAATAATGAGACACTAAAAAAACAAGCATAAAGATCAAACATACCTCATTATCAGTGACTGTAAGTTGAAATAATAATATATCAATGTGCCATGCTGAGAAGATAAACATCATGTTATCTCTGAATTTTTTATATTCTCCAAAGGTCAAAACTACTACATCATAAAAATTGTAATATCACAAAGCTTATAAGTTGTGTGCTTTTTTGTTCAAGTTTTGCACATACATTATTGAAACCTGAAGTTGCTGAAACATGAATTTCCAAAATCAGGTCATGTTAGTTGTGATCTCGACACTAGATATTTTAGAAAAACCTAATCATTTATCAATGATTACAGTGGATGTAAAATTACTTATAAAACTAGTTTGTTGATGTACCCACAATTTAAACAGAATTGCATTCACCATTCTGTATATGCTAAGAGGAAAGATGGTATAGATTTCTGTTAACTATTTGGATTTTACTGAGGTTTTGATCTTTCTTTGAAATGTGTTAGTGAAGGTGGTCTTCCCCAAAACATAGATTTTTATTTAAAATATTATGGAATTTTACTTATAATGTTTATTTTAGGTAAAGTCACTGAGGAATACCTACTTTAATGGTCTTTTATCTTAGTTGCCTAAGGAAAGATTAGCTTCAATAATAAATGATAATAGCTACTATTTCCTGTTACTATGAAGTAGACCCTAGTTCCATTTTATAGATAAGTAAACCAAACACAGAGGTATAAGTAACTTGGCCAGTATAGCACCACTAGTATAGGTTAAACCTTGCTGTCTCATTCCACTTTTGTAATCTTAATTGGT
Source organism: Eschrichtius robustus (assembly GCF_028021215.1). Classification (NCBI taxonomy): domain Eukaryota; kingdom Metazoa; phylum Chordata; class Mammalia; order Artiodactyla; family Eschrichtiidae; genus Eschrichtius; species Eschrichtius robustus. Next base: position 63,989,761 of record NC_090826.1, read on the forward strand.
ACTGTATTCTGCCTGATTTTCTAAGCAAAAAGCAAATTCTTCAATGTTCACTCAAAGGAAAAGACTTTCCAAATTTGACTCTTAAACTGAAATCTTTCCATTTATACCACTGCCCTCACTTCATGATATGTACACTTTATGATCTGTACATATTCACTCCAACACTTTTTTATTAGAATGTTTATTGGATCATATATAACAGAGTAGCATATTAAGTATTTTTTCTTTAATCCTGGAGTTTTCTAAACAGAACATATCATAAAATATATATACACAGTTATTCATTGCATTTAAGTCTTATAGGGCAATAGACAAACAAAAGTATAAGATTATTGATAAACATTCACTTAAGGTTTTGATAGATTTGTTGACATTCTGAATGATATATGATACCATAATATAATTTCCATACATATAACTATCAAGATTCTATAGATACAAGGCTCCTAAAGTGCTAGATTCATTATCTCCTACAAGATATGATAACGTTGGCTTAAAATATCAGCTATTTACACTCTCAATTGTACTACATTTGATTGACCTTTTGTCAAAGTAGTATGTTTAATATGCTGTTTTTCTAGAGTAATCAGATGCTCTGCATGTTACATTAGAAGTGCTATTATTGAGTTATTGATGGTTTCTCTTTAAAACATGGGGTTTTTACATTGCTTACACCTCCTCCCTTAATAGAGTCTTTCAAAGTGTCATTGAGGAACATTTGCTTGTTTTGTTTCATGGTTAATATTTTTGTCCTTTCACATAATTGCATATTGACATATGTTCATAATTATTATTACATATATAACCTCTTTAAATTGTAGAAAATATTAACTTCAAATAAAATGTGATTTACCCAAATGTTGTTTAGAACTGTAATAAAAATTTTTTCAGTAAATTCTTAAAATTTCAGGGACAGAAGGAATTTAAAGGACATAAGTTCCAATCATTCAACTTACACTTGCATAACCTGAGCAATATTCCTGCAAAATGGCTCTTTAACCTTTCCTTTAATGCCTCAATAAAGGCAATATTTTCTACCTTCATACCTCTTTGGCTATTTAAAAGGATTCCATTTCACTATACTCACTTGGCTTAGTTCTCACTTTTAAAACCATATATATCTGGAAAAGATATTTAATATAAAACTATCACCATAAAATATATCACTTTTTCTATATTAAATTCTAGGCCCACCTCTCAACAGCTTGAAAAAAATGAATCTTTTCCCTAATTAAAGATAACTAGTATCCAGAAATATCACAAAATTTCCTAGAGTTCTGCAGTAGAACTCAACTAACCAAGAGACTTGATGTAATTTACAATAAGTAAGTTTTATCTATTATGACATTTCTTTACAAAGAGAGAAAATTCAACTCAAGCTGATTTAAATTAAAAAGTAATGCATTGGGGACTTCCCTGGCGGTCCAGTGGTTGAGACTTCACCTTCCAATGCAGGGGTGAGGGTTCGATCCCTGGTCAGGGAGCTAAGATCCCACATGCCTCAGGGCCAAAAAACCAAAACGTAAAACAGAAGCAATATTGTAACAAATTCAATAAAAACTTTTTTTTTTTAAAGTAATGTGTTGGCTTATGTATCGTAAGGGCTAACTAACCATCTGATTTAGAAGCTCAAATAATATTATCACACCTATTTCTCATCCCTAGGCTTTGCATTCCATTATGTTTGCCGCATTCTCAGGATCCATGTGGAGACTCCTTAACATTGAGAAAGAGGTTTGTTTGTTTGTTTGTTTCCTACCAAGTTTAAGTCAATCAAAAGATAAAGCACCTCTTCTTAGGATAATCCTGTTAGGCTTGATTTGAGACAGCTGCTTATGCTCATTTACAGGTGGTTAGAAAAATGTGATGCTGTGAATAATCTAAATCTTATAATATTTCCTGGAACATTCCAAGAACTCAATAGATGCTCACTATTTGTATTATTAACCAAGCCCAGGTTCTATGCTCCTCTGGAATGGAAAACAAATGAATTAACAAAAGGGATACCATAGGGGAGCTTTCTATTACTACTTAAAGTGGTGGCTTGACTAACTTTGGGCTTTTATTCTTTTCTAATCTAAGAACATATATTTTAAAATATTCCTCTCTATATTGATTTATTTGTATCCCACAAATTTGATTTGCTGTTTTTTTCATATTTTTCAAATATTAATTGTTTTCTAATTTGTATTATGGTGGGTATTTTGTCCCAGGGGTCATTTAGACCTTTTTAATTTAAACATGAGTTTTTTTCTAATTACTTTTATTATAGTGGTTTGTGTGAACCAATTCTTAATATTTTGAAGATAGGTGTGTGGACTAATATGTGGTCTATTTTTACAAATATTTTAAAATATTTTTAAAAGAATGTGTATTCTCTAACTATTGGATGCAATTTTAGATACATTTATAAAATTGTGCAGCAAGCAATTTGTATTATTTGTGGAGGTGAAAATTTCTATGTTCTCATTGCTTTTTTTATTGGTCACTTTTATTACCCATTCATAAGAGATGTGATAAAACAGTTATGGTGATAATTTGTTAAGTTTTTGTAGGGCTTTCTACAAAAAGATATCTGCATTTTTTTGATATCTGCATTTTTTCTATCTGAGGTTAATTTTTCTAAATTTTTTTATGATAAAATATCTTAGTTTCTTTTAAATCTGAAAATGTTTTTTCATCATTCTTGATAGATGTATTATCCAGATATAAAACTCTAGTTTGATAATTTTTGTTTCTTCCTAAACATTTTAATCTATTATTTTAGTTCTTCTAGATTTTCTTTTTTACAGCTGAGAATTTAGCTTTCAACTAAATTAATTTTTCTTTCAAATGTAATTTGTCTTTTTTTTCTTTAGCTAACTTTAAAATATATTTGTCTTTGGTGTTCTATACTATCAGTACAAAGAGTCTATATGTAGATTTCCAACATATGAAGGCTTCATATGCCTATTCTTTGTCTATTGTTGGTTTTGGTTCTCATATGTGGCTCTTTTTTTTTTTTTTTTTATGTCTTTGGTGATTTTTGATTGAAAACTACTCATTTTTCTCTAACTTAATGTGATAATTGTTTTTCAGATCTGGATTTGAAGTTGAGCTCCTCCAGAGAGGATTTGTGGAATTTTTTTCTGCTCCTTTCTGGCATGCAGGCAACCTAAGACATTTTCCAAAAAAAATTGCCTGCTTGATCTTTATTTGTTTGTTTGTCTGGATCAAAAGAGAGGTATGAATTCAAACTCCAACTACAACTGAGGATTTGTGGTTTCAAACATCAAAGGACATATTTCTGCTTCTTTCCATGTCAGAGTTAAGACAAGCAAGTTTCCCAATGTCATTTCCTAAATACTAGGGCTTATTTCTCATTTAATTTTGTAATATAAGTGTATCATTTTTAATTTTCAGCTTTATGTGGGGATTCTACTTTTAGATTCTTCACTTTGAACTGACCTTTGACTTTATCTTCAGTTATTCGCATATTGTGAAGCTGCCAGTGTGGAACCTCTGGTAACCTGTATTCATCACAAAATTTCAGGTTGAAGGCAAGCTGTGAATCTCACTTTACTCTCAGATCCCTTGCTTTCCCATGGTTTTGAGGATTGAAATATTCTCTTATCTTGTGCCAGATCAATGATTCTTTAACAAAAATAATTTTAATATTCTCTCTACAGCTTTAGTGTGTGTGTGTGTGTGTGTGTGTTTAATTCTTTTTTCTTTTTTTGTTAATTTTTATTTATTTATTTATTTATTTTTGGCTGTGTTGGGTCTTCGTTTCTGTGCGAGGGCTTTCTCTAGCTGCGGCGAGCGGGGGCCACTCTTCATCACGGTGCACGGGCCTCTCACTGTCGTGGCCTCTCTTGTTGTGGAGCACAAGCTCCAGACACGCAGACTCAGTAGTTGTGGCTCACGGGCCTAGATGCTCCGCGGCATGTGGGATCTTCCCAGACCAGGGCTCAAACCCGTGTCCCCTGCATTGGCAAGCAGACTCTCAACCACTGCGCCACCAGGGAAGCCCGAAAGTCTTGACTGAGTGTTTTCAATCTGTTTCCTCACAATGTGAAAAATAGAACATGAAAACTTATTTTTTTCCTGAGGGATTTTACATTAAGTTTTGTGAGGACCGATTGAGTTATTGTTTCATCAACATTTAAAAATTATTTTAATAAATATCTTGAGAATATCTATCTTCCTTTTTATTTTTATTTGTTTTTAGTACTCTCATGTTCCAAAAGGGTTATCCAATATAGGGATTCTATTGGAAACCTCTAAAATTTGCTTTCATAAAAACTGTACTTATTTGCATTTAAATGCATTCAGTGAATCAGTTGTCATTGAAACAGATGGTTCCAGTAGTTAAGATTATGATAGGTTTGATATCGTCTGGGCTAACTAAATTTCATTTGTTAATATATGAGGCGTACTTTAATGAAAACAATCTGATTTGTAAATATCATGGTACTTTCTGAATGCATCTAGTTATGACTTGACTTTTTCTTTGGTAGGTTTCTTTCACAGCCACATCTCACCATCGTCTAAGTACTATACATTCAGAAAGTGATACGTTAAGTTTTCATATACTTGTATTGCTAAGATTTTTGTAGTTGTTTAAAATCTATTAATAAGAAGTGCATGAGGGGAATTCCCTGGTGGTCCAGTAGTTAGGACTAGGTGCTTTCACTGAGGGGGCCGGGGTTCAGTCGCTGGTCGGGAACTATAATCTCGAAAGGTGCGAGGAGCGGCCAAAAAAACAAAAAAGTGCATGAGAATAGGTTTTAACTAAATTTATTTTTTAAAGTTTTAGTTTTAATTAAGCTAGATTATAAAGTTTGCATGAAAATTTGTCACATTTTCCAATGAGAAACAAAAAATGGACAGTGGTATGGGTTCCAATTTTAGGTATTAGCTGATTTGAAGACAGAACTTTTAAGAACATTATTTTACCTTTCCTCTTCTCCCTAAATGAAGCTTGTTCCTGATAGTGTTAGAAAACACCTTTCATAAGCTATAAATATTATAGAGCCAAAAGCGTTTCTGTTTCATATAGAATGAGAAGGCATCCCACATCTCCCTATAGTCCTCATAACCATAGGGCTTCTGAAAAATATAATTTTTATATAAAATATATGTATAAAAATATATTTCCTAGAATATATTCAGAGACCCACATCTAGTGTTTAATCACTAGCTATTCACAGGACAAATACTGCAGTAAATACTGTCTTTCTAAATGGGTTTCTTAATTCTCCAAATGGATAAGCTATTCACTGAATAAGCTCATGTTTATGAAGGGTGAAAACTTGTCCCTAAATAATTTTCATTAAAAAGGAGGTAAGTTTTTTATAATCAGCAAGACTCCTCAAAGGACATGAAACTTCATATTATCAAATCAGCAGTGAACTTTGCTAACCAGTTTGATATTTACACAGTTCATTTTATTTATTTTTATTAGAAAAACTAAATTTCCATGTCCATTAAGATAGTAGAGCCTTAACAAATATTTCTTTATCATGCTTTTTCATTTCTGTACATGGATCCTCTTAATAGTTCTCCTTTTAATATAAAGAAATACAGGATTGATGTCTGGACACAGAATGATAAACTATGGATTAAAAACATTTCACACCATTGCATCATTACTTTCAAGAAGACATGCTGAATATTGCCATGCCATATGTTAAATAGAAGTGTTAACTGAATGCAAATAGTAAATGCATATTATCATATACCTCTGCAGGTGTATGACATACTTTAGTTTACTTAGCTTACTCCATATTTTAGTTTTCTTAGCTTAAATTATTAAACCTGTTAGCTTGTGCAAACTGAGCAACAGATAATGGCAGAATAAGACCATATTCTCAAAAGATTCTTTCTTTTTTTTCAGAAATAGTGCACATCAATGCCGAGTTACTCTAGCTTGAACTTTCTCTCTGTACATATATAGGTTTAAATCAAGGCTGAGTGACTGCCAAACCAGCACTGACCTCTCAATAGGGGTGACATTAAGAATTTTTTGTGGTTTGTGCTTTTGAACAAAATAACATATAACTTCCAGAAGCTCCCATCCAATGCATGTATTTATAGCTCTTTGTTCATCTTCTTCTTTTGTGTCAGTGACTTTTAGATAGGAAAAATATAGCCCTAGCTTTAAGCTTTGCTCTTTTAGCACTTGCAGATTGTAATATATATTTTTTCATGACATCTACTAACACATAAAGATGATGTTATTATGACACATGGGAAACAGAAAGAGAATGAGTGTGAGAATAAGACTTTGAATACTTTGAGGGTAAAATACATACATTGTTGAATTTTTACAATAAAAACACTCCCTCTTGAGAGGAATGAATATTATTTTTAAATAGGTATGGTGTCCTATTTTATTTTTTTCCCAAAGTTTGATGATTTCCTACACTCTATGTAATATAATCTTACAAGGCAAAGGCAGAGTCTTGTGAACTATATTCCTCCTTGAATAATATAATATTCAGTTTCTTGTATTTTAAATGTCAGTAAGGACTGATTTATTAAAACTCATGCAAGTAAATGCATTTATCCTTTCATCATAAATTGCACAGATGCTTAATTTTATTTACTACTGTAAAATACCTGTAACATCACTGCAGATATGGCAAGCAGGAATTAAAATGCACACACATTTTATAGATCTCTCAAACAAACAAAAAGTGTGTATCCATGACAACCAAACCAGTAAGACACATGGGTATGTGAATAAGATACTCTTAGCATTATGTAGATATGCTTTTTAAAAAATAGCATGTAGTTACTAAGATAGAATTTATGAATGTGTAAATGACAATGCATTATGGGTTGCTGAATTTGTTTATGATTTACTTGACCAAAAGCACTAGGAATTTTGAACCCCAAGAATGACATTGGCTAGTATCCAATTTTTTTATTTTTTGCCTTGATTTTCATTTTAGGGGAAGTGACTTTGGGAGCTTTATTTTATTTATTTTGTTTTTTAGGTTTTTGATGGAGGAGGAGGAAGTCAGAGGGAAAAAAATATCTTGAATAGATTGTCAAAAAACAAACAAACAAACTATAAGTGTTAAGCTCTTGACCTCCTGCTCCTAAGGAGGGGAAACATGGGGGAATGAATTTGAATTACACTAACACTTTGAAAAATAGCCAAAACTTTCTTTGCCTTAGCTGTTTTCACGATTCTCATTCCATCACTAGTAATATGTGCTCCATATTTTGCTGATCTAGTCTAATTCTAGCTAATTTTATTGGTAAGTTTGAGGCTAGGTAATGCCTACTTGTTCTCTTTTCCTAATAATAAAACCATTGTAGACTTCCCTGGTGGCACAGTGGTTAAGAATCCGCCTGCCAATGCAGGGGACATGGGTTCGAGCCCTGGTCTGGGAAGATCTCACATGATGTAGAGCAACTAAGCCCGTGAGCCACAACTACTGAAGCCCACACACCTAGAGCCAGTGCTCCACATCAAGAGAGGACACCACAATGAGAAGCTCATGCACCACAACGAAGAGTAGCCCCCACTCGCCACAACTAGAGAAAGCCTGCGCGCAGCAACGAAGACCCAACACAGCCAAAAATAAATAAATAAATTTATTTTAAAAAACCAAACATTTTATTTTTTTAAGAAACTTTTTTGGTCTGTATATGTCTTTATAACAGTCTAATGTCCTTAATTATTATAAAGTATATACAGTTCATGTTACTTTAATTTATCTAGAAATTTGGAGCAAACTATGTGTAAAAAGATCAGGAAATATTTATGAGAATAAAGAATATCAAAAGAGGCCAAACTGGTTTTAAAGTATCCCACTTTCATCATTTATATTAAATTGTCTACCCTAACTTATTTAGGTCTCAAAAGTTAAAGTGTCTTGAAAGGCTCTGCCTTGTCTCTTATATTTAAATAGATAAAGCTTGGTTCTAAAATTCAAGGCCATGCATTTACTTACCTCAAACGTCTATTTCATTTTTATTTTCATACCCCTATACTTATAGCCTATATTTCAACCAAACTGGATTAATAATTTATGAATTTATCTCCCAGGTCCAATGCAGTTATTGACACACAGTGATAAATTTTAAACACATGAGGAATTCACATAAAAGATGAAGCAAATCTTGGTATATAAGAGCAGTTGGTTATTTTTTGCTAATGAAAAAATTTCCACACTATAGATTTACAATTTTCATTGTAGGAGCTCCCACTTGGCCTTAGGATAATGGTGGTTGCCTAAATGTAAATCTTTTTCTCACCTTCTCCCCCCAAATCTAAACTATCAATGAAGTATGCAAATAAAATCACACATAGTCCACACTTTCCCTATTCCAAGGAGAAAGAACACATGAATTTCAATATACAAAAAGTTGAGAAATAAACACACCAACACTTCTATCCATAGAGCTTGTGCAGTCACTACATCAATGTACAGCAGGGGATGGAGAGAGAGGGTGTATGAAAGACTTTGCCATGGAAAATAGGATCATGGAACTGAAGGACAGCTAAGCAAAGATAAAACCTCCAGGAAGACAAAGTTTATCAAAGTGCTAAAATACTGAATACAGTTCTGGAACTTGGTAATGTACAACATTGACTACAGGAAGATAATAAAAATATGCAAAGGACTAAGCAGCAGTCTCAGAGAAGCATCAGTTTTGGGGTAGAATAAAACAGAAAGGAGGAAGTATCATTTTCAGCTGATAAACAATCCATTCCACAAAACCAAATATAAAGGTAAGAAACTGTAACATAGCTCTCCAAACAAAATTGAACATAAATTTAAAAATTATAAATGCTAGGAAAAAATGTTGAATTAGATATTCCAATAATAAGAACAGGAATGGATAAAAAAAGAAGTAAATGAAATGTGATCATCTCAAAGTAAGGTAGAATTTTTTGTAAATGCAAAACAGCATCAATGCCAAAGGATAAAATACAAGATATCCAAACCAGAATATATTTGACTAAAAATTTAATAAGGTCATTGAATAAAGAGTGGTAAACATAAGTTGAAAGAATTAGAAAGAAAATAATTGAATAAGTCAGACAAAGAAGATCAAGCAGACAAAAAATTGGAGTCACTAAAGCAGAATGAGAAAACAAACAAAAAACCCAGAAATAATATTTAAGCTACAATTTTTAAAGATTACCCAAAAATAAGAGAAAAAATCAAATCTAAATATTGAAATGATCCATCGTATATCTGAGATAATTGACCCAGAACAGTCACTACAAACACATCCTACAATCAACTTAGGCTTTAAAGACAGGGAAAAAATTCTTCAGAACCTCTAAAGAGAAAAGATAATTTTTTAGTAATAGTACATAAATAAGACTAGAATAATAACTCAAAACCAACAATTCAAAAAGTTAGAAGGTAAACAGCATTTTCAAGAAACTCAAGGAAAGTGTAAGACAAACATTTTATATATTCAGTATATTTCAAGACTATAGAAGACTATTTCAAGACTGCAGTTTAAGCATGCAAAAATTCAAGACATTCTGAACTGCAGAATTTTTCCTGAAAAATCTGTTGGAGAATGAACTTCATCCAACTAAGGATGTATGCAGAAGACTTTAGCAAAATGATTGTGGGTGAGCATTTAACATATTTACCTATAGATTAATTGTAGATTAAAGCAGTGTTTGCAAAGGGGCTAGAAGAGAACTATGTAAATGGAATGATAAAATATGAAGAATGAAAATAAGAAAAAGGGGAGAAAAAGAGCAAAGTGTAATAAATTCATTGATGTGTAAGAAATAGGTAAGAATTAAAGGAAATTTGGCTATACTGGAAAAGGGAGAGATCTGTAGCTTAAAAGAGATATGGAGTTTAAGAAAGAATTATTTCTTAAGCATGGTAGATATTTAACATGTTTACATACTAAAAATAAATAGCCATTGATGGCTCTAAAATAAATAAATAAAGACCCCAATCTTTACCATTTGCTGATTTTGGTAATATGAGTATTCCCACTATGGAGGTTTTCACCTCTTAAAAATTCCTGAATATTTAACAGAAGCAGCAGAGTTTAGAGGTATCATTATTAGAATCCAAAGCATAGTTGGAGGAAGTAGCACCTCTTATGCTGAAGAAGAAGAAAAGCATAAATGCAAATAAAAGTGTATGTGTGTGTATCACAAAAAGAAGTCATGTTACTTCTTCACTAAAATCTTTAATTATCTAGATAAATACAGGGCAAAGTTTTCTAGTAAGATCAAAAGAAAACACTATAGATCAGATGTTTGAGGAGAGAGGTGAATGTCACGAATAGCTAACAAGGTAAAAGTAAAGAAACTAAATAGTAGATTAGAAAGGTTCCCAATTAAACTGCCACTGGTGATCTTCTACCATGATATATTTTCTTCAACAACCTTTAGAAGCCAGGATGTAGGAGAAAAGTCAAATAGTTTGATCCAAGGTGAGAGTCTACAGAGTAGGTAAAATGGGAGGACAAGGTGTGGTAGAGCTAGGAGCAACAGAGAGCATTTTATTTAGTACCACAGTACTTAACTTGGATAGGAAAACAGGACTCAACAGGAGCGTGAGCACAGGGTAGTATTATTTAGACATGGGAGCCATTCATTAATTTATTCACAAAATGAAAATAACTTGAGTTTACGGGTACCTGTATCTAATTTACTTCCTGTTTCGATGGAGAAAGTTTCCTGTATGCATCTAAGACCAAGTCTCCCCCCCTACGCTACCATAATCAATCCCATCTCTGATTGTCTCTCATGTGTCATCTCTGATTGTCTCTCAAAGATTTGTTTCTGTACTTACCCAGTCTCTTAATTCTCAAGTTTTCCCTCTCTACAGAATCATACATTGGCAAACAAATACTTTTTTACACCCATTTCTAATCAAACCCTCTCACACGCCCATCCCCTTCCAGCTACTATCCTTTTTCTCCGCTTCTCTTTATGTCAAAGCTCTTTTATATATATATCTTCTTGATTTATGTTTTACATTTCCCGCAAAGATTTACAGTGTTTGTAGTACATGTCAATGACTGATCTGTGCTCTGAGAGTGTGGAAGTAAACCAAACAGATTAAGTCTATGATCTCATGATGCTTATATTTCAGTTGGGAATCAGGGAGAAAAACAATGAGCACATAAATATTTGTCCGGTCGTAGTTAATGCTTTTTTTGTAAAGTAATTATGTAACAAATATTAAATAAATGACTAAAAGATAAATTAAATTTTAAAGAAGATAAAAGTTTATCATTGGTGTTAGAAATTGTTGAAATAGTCAAATAGTGAAATAGTCAGTTGCATGTGATGTATGCGGAGCTTCACTATAAATAAATATTTGAACAGTGTGTAATAAAATACTATCTTTGTCTCTTTTTATTTACAAATAATAATATACCCAAGAGAATTATAAGCAGCATGTAGACAAAAATAAATGATAAGTACTTGAGAGTCCATTACTCAAAGATCAAAATGAATAATGTCAATATGTCAGAAACCTTTACCATGCTTTTCCATGATGGGATCTCCCCAGGAGTGGCTACATAATTTGTGGGGCCCAGTTTAAAATGAAAATTTGGGGTCTCTCATTTAAAAATTACTGTGACTTTCAAGATACCAATAGCAGATCACTAAACTAAAGAGGCTCTTCTGAATACAGGACCCTGTGAAGTTGTCAGGTTGCACACCCAGCTGGCCCTGCATCCCTCTTTCTCCACCCCAGAAGTAACACTATACTAATATTTATAATAATAATTTCTTCAGTCTCTTTATAGATTTACCGCCATTCATATTAAGACAAATCATATAAAACTGTCATTTTTGTAGGTCACTTAATATATTGGCTAATGTATTCTGTTTTTCGAAATTTAAGCAAAAACATGTACCATATTAATTGCTCTATCTTATTCTTTTTGCTTAATGAGTATGAGAGTCATAATATTGCCACATGTGGTTGTATTTTACTTGTTTTCATTGCTGTGTCGTATTACACTCTAGGAATATACTAAAATTCATTTACCCAATCCACAATTAATGAGCATTTGGATTGTTAAAAGTATTTCACTATTATGAGCTCAGCTGTTATGAACATATATGTGCTTTTTTCTTTTCTTTTGCATAAAAGCAAACATTTTTCTAAGGCAAAAACCTAAGTGAAATTGCTGGCCAAAAAAATTTGTATATGTTCACTTTTATTAGATTATATCAAGCTTTCTTTCAAATTTGTTGCTCCAGTTTACACGAACTCTAATGATGTATGGGAGTTTCCATTACTGCACACTCATAGTAAGACCTGAAACCGTTAGAATTTTTAATGTTTGCCAGTCTGATGGACGTGGCATTTAAAAAAATTTTGTTATCAATTTCAATTTTCTTGATTACTAATTTGGCGGAGGGTGTTTTTATATATTTATGGCCCATTTTGATTTTCTTATTTGTGAAATATCTAATCACTCAAAATGATGTTTCTCATTTGTCTGTTAGGTTTTTTGAATCACATAAATTTTACAAATGCAATATAGGTACCAATCCTCTGCCATTTATTTGTGTTACAAATAATTTCTTTCACTCTGGATTTTGTTTCTGTTTTCCACTATTATGCTATCTATTAGTAAGTATAAGTTTTTATTTTTAACATACCATTATTTATTAACATACTCTTTGTGTCTATGCTTATGCTGTCTTTCTTAAGAAGATATTATCCTATATTATATTGTTAATGCTTTATAGTTTTGCCTTTCACATTTGGGATGTTTTCCTTTACTTAGAACTGATGTTTGTGTGAAGTAGGAGGTAAGATTCTAATTTTTTTCATTATAAATATGATTCTAAATTTCCCCAGCACCATTATTAAGAAATGGATAGCAGATATTGAAAAATGTGTAGGCTTTTTACTAGGCTCTATATTCTGTTGCATTGGATTATTTGCCTATTACTGAAGGAGTAATACACCAACAGGATTAATTAGTTCTAAAAAGAGTTTTGATTTCTAATAGGTATGTAAACCTACTTTGTTCTACAGATATTTTGTCTATTTTCGTCCTTGACATTTTAAATATATATTGTAATCAGTTTGTCAATTTTTGTACATGAATGTTAGTTTTTAATTGGGATTACATTGCATCTGTGTATCAATTTGGGGAGTATTGACATCTTTACAACATTAGTCATCCAAGTTATGAACATTGGACACACTGACATTGATTTAGGTTTTCTTGAATGTTTTCCAAAAGCTTCACTATCTTTTCTGTAAAAGACTTGCACACATATTAGAATTTTTCTTATTGAATTCATATTCTGATGGTATTAAAATGATATCTTTTATAAAATTTTATTTCCCAACTCTTTTTTAATGGTATACAGAAAGACATAGATTTTTTTCTTCGCTCATCTTGTAGTTTGTAAACTTGCAATTTATCACATTTAATATTTTAATAATATTATATTCAAATAAATGCAGGCTTTTTCTTCCTTTTATGATCCACTTTTAAAAATTATTTTCATTTACTCTGTTTCAAGAAGGATATGTCATTACTTACATACTAAAGTAAAATTATTATAACCTTGTGGTGAATGTTATTTTTACTTTAGAATAAGATGCTAATTGTCTATAGTAATGCATTTGGCTCTAAATCTATTTTCTCTAATGTTAATAGTACAGAATCAACTAATGTTTGTTAGGATTGGCTTAATATGACCTATCCCATTATTTTTCTTTCAATCACTTTAACAATATTTTTTATTCTGAAAATCTTTCTTTTTTTAACCAGAGCAGTTAGTCCATTTGCATTTTTTGTAATTAAGTTTTTTTGGTTATATCATTTATCTTCTTTCATTTTTGTCCCACTTGTGATTTTCTGGGCGGTTTCTATCTATTTTTTATAGCTTTACTGAGGTATAACTCATATATGAAAACTGTACATATTTAATGCATATAACTTGATGAGTTTGGACATACACATACACTGTGATACCATCCTCAAAGTCAAGATAATAAATGTATCAAACATCTCTAAAAGTTTTTTGTGTCCCTTTGTGTGTGTGTGTGTATGTGTGTGTAAGAACACTTAACGTGAGATAAACAGCCTCATAAATTTTAAGTGCGTAATACCATATTGTTAACTATAGGCACTAGGTTGTACAGTAAATCTCTAGAACTTATTCATTCTGCAAAACTGGAACTTTATCCATTGACAAATGACTCTGCATTTTCCCCTTCCTCCAGTCCCTGAAAACTATTATTCTATTTTCTTTTTTCATAAGTTAGACTATTTTGTATAACTTATATAAGTGGGATCATGTAGTATTTGTCCTTCTGTGACTGGCTTATTTTACTTACAATAATGTCTTCCAGGCTCATCCATGTTGTCACAAAAAGTAGGATTTCCTTTCCTTTTAAGGCAGAATAATATTCCATTACACATATATACAACATTCTCTGTATCCTTTCATCTGTGGGTGGACATTTATGTTGTTTCCCTATCTGAGCTATTGTGAATAATGCTGCAATAAACATGGGAGTGCTGATTTCTCTTCAAGATAGTGATTTTATTTCCTTTGAATAAATACCAGAAGTGGACTTGCTAGATTATATTATAGTTTTATTTCTATTTTTTTTAGGAATCTCCATGTTGTTTACCACAGGGGCTGTACCAACTTACATTACCATCAACTGTGTACAAAGGCTCCCTTTACACCACATCCTTATCAACACTTGTCATCCCTTCTCCTTTTGATGTTAGCCATCCTAATAGTTGTGAGTGACGTTGAGCATTTTTTCATGTGCCTGTTAGCCATAAGTATATCTACTTTGGAAAATTGTCTCTTCAGTTCCTCTGCCCATTTTTCAACTGAACTGTTTGCACATTATTTTGTTGTTGTTGTTTTTTGTTTGTTTGTTTGCTATTGAGTTGTATGATATCTTTATATATTTTGGATATTAACCCCTTGTCAGATACATGATTTGCAAATATTTTCTCCCATTCCATAGGTTGCTTTTTCTTTTTGTTGATGGTTTCCTTTGCTGTGCAGAAGCCTTTTAGTTTGTTGTGGTCCCACTTGCTTTGGTTGCCTCAAATCATCACCAAGAGTGATGTCAAGAAGCTTAACCCTTATGTTTTCTTCTAGTTTTATGGTTTCAAGTCTTACATTCAAGTCTTTAATTCATTTTGAGTTGATTTTTGTATATAGTGTAAGATAGTGGTCAAGTTTCATTCTTTTGCATGTGTCTGTACAGTTTTCCCAATACCATTTATTGAAGAACTATCTTTTCCTCATTGTATAATCTTGGATCCTTTGCCATTAATTAATTGAACATATATGTATGGGCTTATTTCTAGGCTCTCTATTCTGTTCCATTGATCTATGTGTCTGTTTTTATGCCAATACTATACTGTTTTGATTACTATAGCTTTGTAAATAGTTTGAAATCAGTAAGTGTGATGCCTCCAGCTTTTTTTTTTTTTTCTTGGCTGTTTTGTTCTCTTTTTTTGCTTGCTTGTTTCTCCTCTTTTTCTTCTTGCATTTCAGTTGGCTGATTTTTATTAACCTATCTTCAGATTCACTGATTCTTTCCTTGCTTGGGTCAAGTCAAGATGAGCCTATTGAAGGCATTCTTTATCTCTCTTACTATGTTTTATATTTCTAATATTTCCAGTTGACTTTTCTTATAACTTCCTTCTCTCTGCTGAAATTACTTATCTATCATATTGTCTACCTTGTCTCTAGAGCCTTTAACATATTTGTCATTATTTTATACATTTGCCTGACAGTTCCTACATTTGTACCATATTTGAATCTCATTCTGATGATTGCTTTATCTTTTCAGACTGTGCTTTTTGTATGCCTCAAATTTTTATTTTCTGTTTTTTGTTGAAAGCTGTACATGTTATGTAGGATAGTAGATACGAGGGAAATATTTTTAACTTGGAGTTGACTGTACCTTTCTTTCTTCTAGGCCTTTAGTGTAGGGGTTTGTTTTCTCCTATTGAGAAGTTGCTTTAGGTTTGAAGCTTATTGTTGCTATGGTTATCCTCAGTGCACCTGAGGCCTCAGATTCCTTTGACAAATTTTCTGCTCACTTGACTTTGGATCTTCCCTGTGTACTGCTTCCCAGAGAAAATTCTTTTGTAGCTCTCCTGTATTCCACTTTAGTTTTATATGATACTTTTTATTGTGCTGGGGGTGGGTGGGAATGGAATGACATTCTTTGATTAGGCCACAGTTTTAGGCAGGCAGTGTAAACCTGATTCTTAGTTTTGACCTTCACAAATGTTCCTATCCTCTTCCAGATGTAATGCTGGCATATATTCTTGTCCATTTCCTAAAAATAGAACTTTTTCTTTTTCCCTGTTGCCATCTCCAAGCTGTAGTAGGTTTCCACCAGTGCACACACGCTAGAGATTTGGGGTTTTTCGTTTTGTTTGTTTGAGGTTTTTTGGTTCTTCCACTACATATTAAAGCTCTTATTCCTTAAGAAACAGGAAGATGGTCATGGGTGAAGTTTCAACAAAGTTTGCTTCCATTTCTTCCCATCAACACCTCAAAGAAAACTTTCTCTGGATTCTCTTTTCTCTTTCATGTGAGCCTGTGACTTCTTAGAGGATTACTAAAGAAAAAAGCCTGAAAGAGGATGTAAATCTCCTGTCTGAAACTTGTAAGCTTTTCACATTCTCATGCTAGCCCACTCAACCTTAACAGTTTCTTCAGATTCCTAGCTGAAACTTTTTTCTAGGTTCTGTGATGGTCTGTGTCTTCTGCTTTAGGTAAGCACCTGTTTAAGTCTTGTTTCTCCCTGCAGGTTCCTGTCTCTCACCATATTCTGGGATTATTTATTTGCTCTGAAATCTCAATTCCCTAATAGAATCAAGAAAATTAAATTGCAGTTTGTTCACCCACGTTCTAGTAATGTGTGGAAGCAATGCTCTTTCAGCTATCTACGTCTCAAAGCTGAAACTGAAACTGAACGATCGATTTCTTGTTCAGTTTAATATTCAAAATCCATGTTATAAAAGAAGAGATTTCCATTGAGTTGGTCGTTTTGTGAATAGAATGCAAAAAATTCATAGGCATTGGTACTTATGGAATAACATTTATACAGCAGCAATGAGGATAATTGGTCTTATGAGTTAAATTTAGTCATGGAAAACAATTGGTGGTCAAAACCATACCTCCTGAGTTGAGTCAGTTTTAACTATATTATTGTGTAGTTGTAAAATATAAACAGTGGCCACTAGGGTTACTTCTCAGTGTGCTGTGTGAGGAAATAGGCAACAAAAATGAAGAAATACTTTTCCAATGTGATATTTTATTTTATTATTTTTATTGAAATATAATTGATACACAACATTTTATAAGTTTAAGGTGTACACTAAGTTGATCTAATACAAATATATTGCAAAATGATTACCATTGTAGCTGAGCTAACACCTCTGTCATGTCACATAATTACCATTTCTTTTTTGCAGTGGAAACAATTAAGATCTTGTCTTTTGGCATCTTTGAATAATACTGTATTATTGGCTATAATTACTATGTTGTGCTTTAGCTCTCCAGGACTTATTTATCTACCAGTTCTAAGTTTGTATTAAACAGCATATCCCCAATTCCCCCAGCCCCAGCCTCTGATAGCCACTATCCTACTCTCTGTTTTTACAAGTTCAATTTTTTAAATTCCACATATAAGTGATATCATATGGTGTTTGTCTTTCCCTGTCTGACTTCATTTAGCAAAATTCCCTCAAGGCCCATCCACGTTGTTACAAATGGCACGATTACCTTCTTTCCCATGACTGAATAATGTTTAAAATAAGAATGCATTATTCAGCCCTGATACATTCATATTTTAAAGAATCTAAGCCTTTCACTTCAAGTCAAAAATATCGTTATGCATACTGCTGAGAATATCTGTGTTTCTAAAGAATACTGATTCTGATGCAAATCACAATCAGAAAGACTTTAATTCTTTCCTAAGAATTGGTGTTTTTTTCACTCCTTGATTAAATGAGGTATATTGAGAATATATATATATATGAATTTGAAATGTTGCAAATGAATTTGAAAAATACATCCAGAAATAAATGGATGACAACAAAATTTGAAGTAAGAATACTGATATTGTCAATTCACATATAATAGGAACCAGAGTTTATTCTTGACTCCTCCCTGCCAACAATTAACCATCTCTCAAATCCATCTGCAACACTCTATCTCCAATACCATTACTCTAGTCCAAGGCATCCTCATCTCTCCCTCATCCAAACCCAATAGATTCCTGGCTCCTTTCCTCACATCTGCTCTTATTCTCCTTAAATTCATTATCTGCAGTCTTCTGAGCAATATTTCTTAATGTCAAATGTCCTAATACCACTCATCTTCAATGTTTTGTTGTTGTTGTTGTTTTAATTGCCTTTGGAATTCAGTTCAGTAGCCTTTACCTTGCATACAAGGTCTTGAGTACCTAACTCTCAAGTTGAGTACAGTACAACTACATATTCTTCCCCACCTCCTCCCCATGTCACTCTCTTCCAACTACACTTATTTCAAATGCTTAAATATCCCGTCCTATTCCTTTAGGAAATTCACACTTGTTCCTCCTCGTATACCCTGCATCTAGATAAGTTTTGCTCCTCCTGCTGTAGGGTGATACATAAATGCACTTTATCAAGGTAACCTTCTGTGACTTTCCAATCTGGAATGTGTTATTCTCCTAGGACATCTTCCTATTTCATAAACTTCTTCTTTATAACAGTTGACACTTAAAAGTTCTCCATCAATATTTGTCATCCACTCTAAATTACAAACACTAGGAACATATAAAATTTGAATGTTTTGTTTATCTTTGTAATCTCAATGACTGGCATATAATGGACAATCAATAAAAGGCAGGAGCCTACCCTGTTTCCAAGATTGGTTGGGTCTTGACAGAATATCAAGCAGAGCAGCAGTCAATACGGCTGAGATTCAAAGAAGGAATAGTGTTACAAGAAAGAAGTAAAGTTCGAAAGAAGAATTGATTGTCAGTGGAGGAAGTTGAGATATATCTCAGCAGTGGGCTAAGCCAAAGCACTGATGAAGGTGGTGGTGAAGGTTACTGACAAGGAATGAGCTAGTGGGAAAAGGAATGTCCAGTGCTCATGGAAGGGAAATCATATTTCAGGTCCACGCAATAAGACTTACTACAGGACACACCTATTTTGTCTCTTTCCTTGATAGAGCTGGTTTTAAAATTGCACTTGGTTGAACTGACATGTTGAAATTAATGGCATCACCTGATAGAAATTGAGGATAGGAAGCTGGTGCATACTTTTTACACCAGGGGTTTTCAAATTTTAGCATATATAAAATTACATAGATTTGTTGAAACAGATTTGGAGGCTCCACTCCCAGAGTCTCTGATTCAGCCAGGTTTGAAGTGAGGCTGAGAACTGGCATTTTTAGCAATTTTCTAGGTCATGCAGTTGCTGCTTATCTAGAGACCACACTTTGGCAAACACTGTTCTTTACTGGACATGCGGTTTCAGTAGAATTGCATGAATTCTCTAATCTTTCATTCCCTGCCTTCCTTCCCCAACATTTTAAATAAGGAAGAAAACAAATGGAATAAGGTTTAAGACACTAACAGGGAGTTTTACTTTGAGGTTAGAGAGGTAACACCAACAGTGAATCATACAGTCCACAGCTGAGAGGAATTAGAGTAGGAGGGTATTTTTGGTCTCAATTTATGTTTCCTTTAGAATTACTGTGGGAGGGAATTTGTAGTCTCAAAGCATTAGCATAGTTTATGCCTTACCTTGAATATCTATAGCAATGATAAATCCACAAAGTTTTTTTTTTTTTTTTGCAAGATACTGCAATTCTCTAATTTATCTTAGAGTAGTGATTATTTTTCTGCTTTTCAAATAAGGTGTTTTTTTTTTTTTTTTCATTTTAAGGATTATAGCCATTATTTTTTGTTCTACTGTGTTTTAAATAATCCAATTTATTCTCCTGTATCATATTTTCTGTGGAGCAAATGTAAAGAGCTAATATAATTTCAGTGCATAGGATATGGATTTTATATTTACACTTTTATTTGGATGAATTCAAAAGGCTCTAGGTCATTTTGTTCATGTAATTCCAAAAGTCATGGGTATATACTTAACATGGTATAATTTGAAGAGGTCAGTATGAAATTTTTGAGACATTGCAAATTCAGATCCCTCTGGAGGGATATTGCCTAGACAAAGTTACAACCTCTGTCCACATATTGTCTTCTTTGAAAGCTGGGTAATTAGACTTACCTCTCTTTTCCTGAGTGTTTTCATGTACGAAATAACATGATAATATTACCTGCTTCATAAGATGGTATTCAGAATTTAACATAAACAATTTTAAACCCTGGAACATAAATTGGTAGTTGAAAAGAATAAGGATCATTATTATTGGTTGGATTCCCATCTAGTTTTATTCTTGACATTAGTTTTTGCTCTTTCTCTCTTCCAGTTTTTTTCTACTGAAATCTTTTGAAGTTGCAATTCCTATTTGTAGAGCTACAGTTTACTGAATACTTATTAAACTCCAGGCACTGTGCCAAAATCTTTACTTAATGCATGTGATTTATTATTCATAGCAATCTTGGGCTATAAATATTATTATCCCAATTTTACAAATGTAGGTAAGGAGATTTAGCAAATTCTTATATTATCATATATTGAGCAAGAACTTTATGCACATAACTTCACTGAGAGGATAAAAGGCAGGTTAAAAACATGGACACTGGGTTTTAAAATGATGGTGCAGACTACTTTTCCCTATTCCTCTTGTTAAATATGGCTAAAAACTATGGATATTCTGTATAAAACAAACATAAATAAGACTCAGAAATGTGGAGAGAAGAAGGAAGACTGGCTAGCAACCTCAGGACACAAGAAACAAAATGGCAATGTTTTTCCTGGATTTTCTTTTTGCCTCACATATTCAGACTGAGAGCAGGAAAAGTAAGCACCTGGAAATGCCAAAGAGTCTAGACAATAAAAAGCCACAAGAAAAACGTACTGTGCTAAATAAAGGCCCTGAAGGGGAGTTGTCAAGCAAAATATAAAAGTTTTAGAAATTAACCACTCTACTCTAGTCATATACCCCAGAAAAAACTGTGGCCTCATTTACAGCCACCTCAGCAAAGGTCAAGTGGGAAACCTAGACTTCCATTCCTGCTAGACTCTAAGGAAGCATGCCAAGCTTCAGCCAGCATAGTGTCAAAGAAGACTGAGTGGAGAGCCAGAATTTTCATCCCTATCTAGTGATGATGAAACCCCCCACCTTACATGATATACAAAGAAACTACTTGGGAAGTGTGGCTTTCCATCATTTGGCAGGAATAAGGTACTTCTCCCTCTCCCTGCTGGGATAATGTCAGAAGAGGCCTAGTGAAGAATCAGGACTATCACCACCCAGTGGTAAGAAGACCCCCTTGCATTGTCAATGGAAGCTGCATTGGGAACATGGTCTCCTAGCAGTTATGAGGTAGAGACATTTCCTTTGCCAGAATTGTTAGAGGAGTCCTGCTAAAACCAAAGATTCAAATAAGATCTAGAGCATCATGACATAATATTCAAATTTTCAGATTTCAAAAAAAATTGCTCATCATACCAAAACAAGGAAAATCTCAACTTGAATGAGAAAGGACAATTAATAGATGCCAAAACCAATATTACACTCTTTCTGAATGACAGGAAAAAAGAAACTGAAAGAAATAACTCAAGTTAAGAACTTATGGTTTGACAACAAACAATTTTTTTTTTAACATTTTTACTGGAGTATAATTGCTTTACAATGGTGAGTTAGTTTCTGCTTTATAACAAAGTGAATGAGCTATACATAAACATATATCCCCATATTTCCTCCCTCTTGCATCTCCCCCACCCCTTCCCTATCCCACCCCTCTAGGTGGTCACAAAGCACCGAGCTGATCTTCCTGTGCTATGCAGCTGCTTCCCACTAGCTATCTATTTTACATTTGGTAGTGTATATATGTACATGCCACTATCTTTGTCCCAGCTTACCCTTCCCCCTCCTCATGTCCTCAAGTCCATTCTCTACATGTGTGTCTTTATTCCTGTCATGCTCCTAGGTTCTTCAGAACCATTTTTGGTTTTTTTGATACCATATATATTTGTTAGCATATGGTATTTGTTTTTCTCTTTCTGACTTACTTCACTCTGTATGACAGACTCTAGGTCCATCCACCTCACTACAAATAACTCAATTTTGTTTTTTTATGACTGAGTAATATTCCATTGTATATATTTGCCATATCTTCTTTATCCATTCACCTGTCAATGGACACGTAGGTTGCTTCCATGTCCTGGCTATTGGAAATAGAGCTGCAATGAACATTGTGGTACATGACTCTTTTTGAATTATGGTTTTCTCAGGGTTTATGCCCAGTAGTGGGATTGCTGGGTCGTATGGTTGTTCTATTTTTAGATTTTTAAGGAACCTCCATACTGTTCTCCATAGTGGCTGTATCAATTTACACTCCAACCAACAGTGCAAGAGGGTTCCCTTTTCTCCACACCCTCTCCAGCATTTATTGTTTGTAGATTTTTTGATGATGGCCCTTCTGACTGGTGTGAGGTGATACCTCATTGTAGTTTTGATTTGCATTTCTCTAATGGTTAGTGACATTGACCATCCTTTCTTGTGTTTGTTGGCAATCTGTATATCTTCTTTGGAGAAATGTCAATTTAAGTCTTCTGCCCAATTTTGGATTGGGTTGTTTGTTTTTTGATATTGAGCTGCTTGTAAATTTTGGAGATTAATCCTTTGTCAGTTGCTTTGATAGCAAATATTTTCTCCCAGTCTGCGTGTTGTCTTTTTGTCTTGTTTATGTTTTCCTTTGCTGTGCAAAAGCTTTTAAGTTTCATTAGGTCCCATTTGTATATTTTTGTTTTTATTTCCATTTCTCTAGGAGGTGGGTCAAAAAGGATCTTGCTGTGATTTATATCATAGAGTGTTCTACCTATGTTTTCCTCTAAGAGTTTGATAGTGTCTGGACTTATATTTAGGTCTTTAATCCATTTTGAGTTTATTTTTGTTTAGGTGTTAGGGAGTGTTCTAATTTCATTCTTTTACATGTAGCTGTCCAGTTTTCCCAGCACCACTTATTGAAGAGACTGTCTTTTCTCCATTGTATATTCTTGTCTCCTTTATCAAAGATAAGGTGACCATAGGTGCATTGGTTTATCTCTGGGCTTTCTATCCCATTCCATTGATTTATATTTCTGTTTTTGTGCCAGGAGCATACTGTCTCAATTACTGTAGCTTTGTAGTATAGTCTGAAGTCCAGTAGCCTGATTCCTCCAGCTCCATTTTTCTTTCTCAAGATTGCTTTGACTATTCGGGGTCTTTTGTGTTTCCATATAAATTGTGAAAATTTTTGTGCTAGTTCTGTGAAAAATGCCTTTGGTAGTTTGATAGGGATTGCATTGAATCTGTAGATTGCTTTGAGTAGTATAGTCATTTTCACATTGTTGATTCTTCCAATCAAAGAACATGGTATATCTCTCCATGGTATATCTGTTTGTAATGTCTTTAATTCCTTTAATCAGTGTCTTATAGTTTTCTGCATACAGGTCTTTTGTCTCCTTAGATAGGTCTATTCGTAGGTATTTTATTCTTTTTATTGCAATGGTAAATGGGAGTTTTTCCTTAATTTCTCTTACAGATTTTTCATCATTAGTCTATACGAATATAAGAGATTTCTGTGCATTCATTTTCTATCCTGTTACTTTACCAAATTCATTGATTAGCTTTAGTTGTTTTCTGGTAGCATCTTTAGGATTCTCTATGTATAGTATCATGTCATATGCAAACATGGACAACATCTCTCAAGGGCTAAAAGAGAACAGCTGTCAATCTAGAATTCTATATTTACTGAAATATCCTCCAGGAAAGAAGGGGGAATCAATACATTTCAAATGAAGGAAAAGTAAAAAGAATTTGTTGCCAGCAGGCCTAACCTAAAATGATAAATAAAATAATTTCTCTAAACACAAAGGAAATAATAAAGGAAGACATCTTGGCATGTCAGGAAGGAAGACCAGTGTAAAGAGCAAACATATGGATAAGTATAATAGACTATCCTTCTCTGCTTTAGTTTACTAAAATGTTTGGTGTTTAAAACAAAAATTTCAGTACTCTGTGTTATGGCTCTCCAAGTATGTAGATGAAATATAATAAGACAATTATAAATAAGAGAAGGTCAAGGGGCAGAAAAGGAGGTAAGATTTCCAAACTTAACTTGAACTGGTAAAATTTTGACACCAGTAGACTGTGATATTATGTATTATATGTGAAATTTGATATGTGGAGCAACCATTAAATAATCTATACAAGGAGATACGCTGAAAAACACTATAGATAAGTAAAAATAAAGTACTAAAATATACTTAAGTAACCAACAGAAGATAGGAAAAACAAACAAACAAACAAAAAACAAACATAAATGGCTAAATTAAGTTCTAACATGTCAATAATTACATTACATATACATGGTCTAAGTGCACCAATTAAAAGAGATTGTTGGGACTTCCCTGGCCGTCCAGTGCTTAAGACTTCGCCTTCCAATGCAGGGAGTGAGAGTTCAATCCCTGGTTGGGGAGCTAAGATCCCACATGCTTCAGGGCCAAAAAAACAAAACATTAAAAAAAAAAAGCAATATTGTAACAAATTCAATAAACACTTTAAAAATGGTCCACATCAAAAAAAAAAAAAAGAGAGAGAGATTGTCAAAGTAGATTTTTAAAAAATGAGTGATCCAACCAAATGCTGTTTACAAGAAACTCACCTCAAATATAATGATCTCATGCATATTATGCTGAGTGAAAAAAAAATCTCAAAGGTTATATACTGTATGATTTTATCTATATAACATTCTGAAAGTGACAAAATTATACAGATGGAGAACAGATTAGCAGTTGTCAGGGGTTAGGGATGTTGCAGGGCAGGGTGCAGATTTGAGTATACAGGAAGGAGTTGCACAAAAGAGATTTCTGTGGTGGTCATTGACTATTTTTCTATCTATTGCTGTAATGGCTATATGAATCTATACTTGTGATAAAAATGACATAGCATGAACTGTATGCACTATATACATATATACATTATATCAAAGTCAATTTCCTGGTTTTAATATTTATTATAGTTACATGAGATGTGACCATGTTGGAAATTGGATGAATGAACATCTCTATACTAATAGTACAACATCCTGGGGATCTATAATTTTCCTCCTAAAAATTACCATGTTAAGAAAATGAAAGCTAAAAATCATATGATCTAATAGATGAGAAAATCATTTGACAATATTCAACATACATTTATGATAAAAACTCAACAAATTGTGTATAGAGGGAATGTATATCAACATAATAAAGGCCATATATGACAAGTTCACAGCTAATATCATACTCAATGGTGAAGATCAGGAACAAGACAAGAATACCCACTCTTGCCACTTTCACGCAACATAGTACTGGAAGTGCTAGCCAGAACAATTAGGCAAGGCAAAGAAATAAAAGACAACCAAATCAAAAAAGAAGAAATAAAACTGCCTCTGTTTGTGGATAACATGACATTACATATAGAAAATCTTAAAGACTCCACCAAAAAACTCTAAGAACGGATTAACAAATTCAGTAAAGTTGCAGGACACAAAATCAATATACAGAAATCTGTTGCATTTCTATACTCTAATAATGAACTATCAGAGGGAAGTTAAGAAAACAATCACGTTTACAACTGTATCAAAAAGAATAAAATACCTAGGAATAAGTTGAACCAAGGAGTTGAAAAATCAGCACACTGAAAACTAAAAGATGTTGATGCAAGAAATTTTTCATAATAAGAAGATACAACAAGAAAATACGAATGAATGAAAAAATAGTCCATGCTCATGGATTGGAAAAATTAATATTGTTAAAATGTCCATACTACCCAAGGAAATCTAGAGATTGAATTCGAGCTCTATCAAAATTCCAATGTCATTTTTCACAGAAATTCCCATGGTATTTTTCACAAACAATCCTAAAATTTGTATGGAACCATAAAAGACTCCAAATAGCCAAAGCTATTTGGTCTCTAAAAAAATTAAAACTAGACTAGCATATGATCTCAAAATTCCACTTTTGGGTATTTATCCAAAGGAAATGAAAACACTAACTCAAAATGATATCTACAACCCTGTGTTTATTGCTGTATTATTTACAATAGCCAAGGAATGGACATGGAAACAACCTAAAGGTACATCAATAGATGAATAGATAAGGAAATACCATGCAAAATTCTATATATAATATACACAATGGAATATTATGTAGCCATAAAAAGGAAGGGAATCCTGCCATTTGTGACAACATGGAATGACTCTAAGTGTATTATGCTAAGTGAAATAAGTCAAACAGAGAGAGACAAATACTGTATGACCTCACTTATTTGTGGAATCTAAAAAAAAAAAAAAAAAAAACTAAACCAAACCCTGTACTCATAGATAGAGAGAAAAGAACAGATTGGCGATTGCCAGAGGTGGGGGATGGGAGTGGCATGAAATAGGTGAAGGTTGTCAAAAGGTACAAACTTCCAATTATAAAATAAGTAGGTCCTGGGGATATTATGTACAACATGGTGACTATAGTTAATAATACTGTATTATATATTTGCAAGTTGCTAAGAGAGATCTTAATCCTTATCACAAGAAAAAAATATTGTAACTACATGTGGTGACAGATGTTAACTACACTTACTGTGTTTGCTGTGTCACAATATTTACATATATTGAATCATTATGTTGTACACCTGAAACTAATACAATGTTATATGTCAATTATATCTCAATAAAAATAAAACAGAGAAACAATAGAGTAAATCAATAAAACCAAAGGCTGATTATTTGAGAAGATCAATAAAGTTAATGAACCTCTGGCCAGGTTAACCCAGAAAAGAAAAAGTAGATTCAAATTACCAATACCAGGAAGAAAATATGAGACTTTACTACTGATCCCACAGACATTAAAAGCATAGTAAGTGGATACTATAGATGACTCTAGCTCTGTAAAATCAACAATTTACATGAAAAACACAAATTATCAGAAATTCCAGAAGAAATAGATCATCTGAACAGTCATATATAAAGAAGCCATTTAATTAGAGTAAACACCTTCCAAAAAAAAAAAAAAAAAAGAAAAGAAAATTTAGAACCATATACTTTCACTGGTGAATTCTACCCAACGTTTACATAATAAATAATACCAATTCTACACGTCTCTTCCTGAATGGAAAAGAGGTGGGAATACTTGCCAACTCATTTTATAAGGTCAGATTCACCCTACTACCCAAACCAGACAAAGACAAGAACTATAGAACAATAACCCTCATGGACATAGACACAAAAATTCACAACAATATATAAGCAAATCCAATTCAGCAATATATTAAGAAGGGTAAAATAAATTACAATCCGGTGGAGTTCAGCACAGGAAAGCAAGGCTAATTTGACATTTAGAAACCAAGTCATGGGTTGTGGACTGAATTGGGAGTCCCCACAATCCATGTATTGAAGTCTTAGCTATCTATGTAACTGTATTTGGAGATAGGGCCTTTAAGAAGTAATTAAGGTTAAATGAGGTCATAAGGATGGAACCTTAATCCAATATGACTGATGTCCTTATAAGAAAAGGAAGACACATCAGAGATGTGCATGTACAGAGAGAAGGGTATGTGAGGATACAGAGAGAAGTTGCCTATTTGAAAATTAAGGAAAGAGGCCTCAGGAGAAACCAACTTTGTCAGTACCTTGATCTTGATCTTGCAGCCTCTGGAACTGTGAGAAAATAAAATTATGTTGTTTAAACCTGTGGTGTTTTGTTATGGCAGATGTAGCAAACTAATACACCATGTAATTCACCATATTAGCAGACTAAATTAAAAAAAAATGCTTATGATCATCTCATTAGGGACAGAAAAAACATTAGCAAAATCCATGCTTATTTATGACAAAAAAATTTAATTCTCCAAATTCTAAGAATCAAAGGGAACTTCTTTAACTTGGTAAAAGACATCCACAAACCTACAGGTAACATCATATTTAATGGTAATATACTGAATGCTTTCCCTCCAAGTTAAAGATTTCCTTTCTCCTCACTCATATTCAACATCATAATGGAAGTTCTATCCATGCAATTAGCCAAGAATAAAAAGGTATACAGGTTAAAAATGAAGAAGTAAAATTGTCTCTATTTACAAAGGACATGATTGCCTATGTAGAAAAATCCCAAAGACTCATAAAAAATCTCCTATAACTATGAGTTTAGCAAGACCATAAGATATAAGGTCAATATACAAAGAACAATTCTATTTCTAGATGCCAGCAATGAACAAATGGAGTTTGATATTTTTAAAAATCCATTTATAATAGCACCGAAGAATGAAGGAGTTAGATATAACTAACACAACATGTGGCAGATCGGTGTGTTGAAAATAACAGCACTACTGAAAGAAATCAAAGGAAAGCTAAAAAATGGAGATACATACAATGTTCATGGATTGGAAAGCTCAGTGTTATTAAGATTCCAATTCTCCCTCACTTTGATCCATATATTCAACACAATCCCAAACAAAATCCTTGCTAGAATTTTGTTAGTTATGTACAGGATGATTCTAAAATTTATATGGAAATGTGAAAGAAGTAGAAAAACTAAAACAATTCTGACAATGAGGAACATTTTGGAGGATTCACATTATCTGATTTCAAGATGTAATATAAAGCTACAGTAATCAAGTAATCAAGATATGGTCTTGGTGAAAGTATAGACACATAGATCAATGGAACAGAATAAAAAAGTCAAGAATAGACTCATGAAAACATAGGCAGAACTGCCATTTTCTGGCTCCACATGTAAAATATTTGGAAGCTGCCACTCCATCTGAAAGATAGTAAAAAGCTGAACAGACTGAAAAAGCAACAACTCTTCCTGGATCCATAAGAGAGGAGAACACCTGACAAACTGCTGTCCCCAAGAATTGAGAAACAGACAGGGGAATAGAATGAGTCACGGCTCATGGGATCAGATTCATGAGCTTGAACTACCACAGGAACCAGTGTTGGGGTAGGAAAACCTGAACTGGAATTGATGAATTGCTGGAAGCTCAGTGTGAATAATGTTGAGAGTTAAAAACTCCAGCAGGACAATATTGTGAAATTTACATCTAGGAGCTCCACCAGTTTAACTAAGGAAATATTTGAGAAAATCCCCTTGGGCTTCTGGCAGGAGAAGGGGAAAAGGAACCATTTTGATCAGAGAGCACTCTGTTCTTTTTAACAAGGCCAACCCTCAGGGGAAACTAGTTAAGCAGAACCTAACCTTCTGGGGTATTATCAGGGCATAACTGACTTGGAGGAAAAGAAACACCCAACTCCAGCCCATTCTAGCCACCCTGTCCCATTTAAGGGAAGAGAAAAATACTGAGAAACATTTGTAATATTTACAGTCCAGAAGCACAGGCTTACTAAAAATGCCTTTTCAGATACAGCACGAAAGGCAGGATCCATGAAAGAAATAATTGATAATATTAAAATTAAAACATCTGGTCTGCAAAAGACAGTATCGAGATAAACAGAAGACAAGGCACAGACTGGGAGAAAATATTTGCAGAAGACTCATGGGATAAAAGACTGTTATTCAAAAATATATAAAGAACTCTTAAAGCTCAACCATAAGAAGACAAACAACTCTACTGAAAATGGTTCAATAACCTTAATATACACCTCAAGAAAAAGGAATGCATATGGCAAATAAGGATATGAAAAGGTATTCTGCATTATAAGTCATCAGGGCAATGCAAATTAAAACAACAATGAGATACTACTACACAGCTATTAGAATGTCCAGATCAAGAACACTGACAATGGCAAATGTTTATGAGAATGTAGAGCAAAAGGAATTTTCATACATGGCTGGTGGGAATGTATGCACAATGGTACAGACACTTTGGAATACAGTTTGGTGTTTTCTTACAAAATTAGACATAATTTTACCATAGCATCCAGTGTTTGTGCTTCTTGGTATTGACCCAAAGGAATTGAAAACTTATGTCCACACAAAATCCCGCACATGAATGTTTACAGCAGCTTTATTCATAATTTCCAAACTTGGAAGCATACAAGATATTCTTCATTCACTTCTGATGAATGCATAAATAGTCTTACAGCCATACAATGAAATATTATTCAGTGCTAGAAAGAAACGATCTATCAAACCATGAAAAGACATAGAAGATACTTAAATATGTATGACTAAGAGAAAGAAGCCAATCTGAAAAAGCTACATACTATGTGATTCCAACTCTATGATATTCTGGAAAAGGCAAAACTACAGAAACAATAAAAAGACCAGTGGTTACCAGGGTTGGTGCAGGAAGAAATGAATAGGCAGAGAACAGAGTATTTTTAGGGCAATAAAAATACTCTGTATGATATTATTATTATGTATATATATCATTAAACATTTCTCGAAACCCATAGAATTCACACCACCAAGAGTGAGCCCTCAGGTAAACTTAAGCTTTGGCTTATTATGGGATGTCAGGGTAGGTTCATCCTTTGCAATAAAGTGTACCATTCTGGTGAGTGATGTTGATAATGGGTGAGGCTAACCATGTGAGGGAGCAAGGGGCATTTCAAAATCTCTGTAACATTCCTCTTAATTTTGTTGTAAACCTAAAATTTCTCTAAAAAATAATCTTTCAAGAGAAGGAAAAAAACTAGGCAACTGATTTTCTTTTACATATTTAAAATAAGCTTTTAATTTTAGAACAATTTTAATACCACAAAGATAATTTTAAAGTTCCCATTTATCCCACACACAGTTTCCTCAGTTATTAACATCTTAAATGGTACATTTGTCACAATTCATGAACCAGTATTGCTAGATATTGTTATTATCCGCAGTCCATAGTTTATTCAGTTTTCCATACTTTTTACCATATGTCCTATTTCTTTTCCAGGATCCCAAGTACATTTAGTTGTCGTGTCTTCTTAGGATTCTCTTGGCTGTAACAGTTCCTCAAATTTTCCTTGTTTATAATGACCTTGACAATTTCGAGGAGTACTGGTCATATATTTTGCAGACTTCTCCTCAGATGAGCCTTGTTTGATGTATTTTTAAAATGTTTGTTATTAAGACAATATTTTTAGTCAACTGATTTTTGACCAAAATACACAAGCAATTTGATGGAGGAAGTATAGTCTTTTCAACAAATGTTGTGAGCCAACTAAGTGTTCATATGCAAAGTAGTGAACTTCAATACATGTCTCATACTTTATACAAATGTTAACTCAAAATAGATCATTAGCCCTCAATATAAAATGTAAAACTATACAACTTCAAGAAGAAGAGATAGACGAAAATCTGCCATGACTCTGGATTTGATAATTAGTGTTTAGGTATACCAGCAAAAGCACAATCCACAGAGAAAATATCAATAGTTTGGACTAATCTTTTGCTTTGCAAAATAAACTTGTAAGAGAATAAAACTACAGCTCACGTATTGGGAGAATGTATTTGCCAATCACCTGTATTCTAAAGGACTTATATCCAAAAGTACAAA
Source organism: Eschrichtius robustus (assembly GCF_028021215.1). Lineage (NCBI taxonomy): Eukaryota > Metazoa > Chordata > Mammalia > Artiodactyla > Eschrichtiidae > Eschrichtius > Eschrichtius robustus. Next base: position 64,021,376 of record NC_090826.1, read on the forward strand.
AGAACACTTACAACTCAACAATAAAAACAAAACACACACACAAAACTCAAGGTAAATAATAGGCAAAAGATCTGAATAAACACTGCTCTAAGAGATACACAGATGAACAATAAGCATACGATAAAATGCTGAACGTGATTGCTCATTAGGAAATGTAAATTAAAGCCACGATGATATATCACAGCATACCTTCAAAAGGACAAAAAAAATTTTAAGGAGAAAACTATCAATATTAAATTCTGGGGAAAATACAGTGCAGAGTATCAGGAATTTTTATTCATTGCTCGTGGGAATGAAAAATGATACAGGCGCTTTAGAAAATGGCTTCACAGTTTTACACTGTGATGTTAAGCATACACTTACCAAACAGTCTGGCAATCCCACTCTTAGATATTTACCTAAGTGAATTGAAACCTTCTGTTAATATAAAACCTGCATGTGAATATTTATAGCAGTTTTATTGATAATGCCCAAAGTCTGAGAATCACAAGGTGTCTTTCAACAGGTGAATGAGGTGAATGAATAAACTGTTGTACATTTATAAAATGGATTACTACTCAGGCTTAAGAAAATGATCTACTGGTTCATACAACAACATGAATTAACCTTAAATGCATTTTGCTATTTGAAAGAAGGCAGACTCCAAAGCTACATAATGTATCATTCCACTTACATGGCATTCTGGAAAAGGCAAAACAATAGGGATGGAAGACTGATCAGTGATGCCAGAGGTTTACTGGGTAGTAACTGAGTAAAAGAGGGCCACACCAGAGAATTTTTAGATGATGGAACTGTTTTGTATGATACTTTCATTCTGGATACATGACTCTATGCATTTTCAAACTGATAGAGCAGTACAACACAAACAATGAAATTTATGTAAATTATAAAGAAAATCAAACATGATATATCAATCACTGTATGGAATGTTAAGATGTGACAAAGGAATCTAACTCTATGACAAATGTGTCCATAGCTTCCAGAAAGGTAAGAGGGAGATGGATGACCTAAGTAACTTTAGAAAACAGTGTTTTGACAAGATAAAGGCTGAAGACTAAAAAAAATAAAACTCTATAATAACAGTATACTTTAGTTGGTAAATTTGTTACTCACAGGGATTCATTTACCAATTCTGAAATTAATTTACATATATACTAGGGTTGAAAAAATAGATAAATAAACTGTACATGATGGGGACTAGGTTTCTCATAATCAGAGAAAAAAGTTATATAAATACATATATAAGCAAGGTGGAAAGCCTGAATGAACCCTATCTTTGGTAATGGACTAGAGTTGGATATATCAGCATGAACTCATGTTTATTTTAATACACTAAGAGATAAATAGATGCAGAATTAAATATATATGTATATACATATACATATATATCTAAGTATATACATAGGTTAGAATACCTGTATATATTTCTTAACTCTATCTGAGAGACCTAGAACCTGTGACTCCCCAAGTGAAGTGAGTGCACTTAGTGCCAAGACCTTGGATTCTAAAATTCCAATTGTCAATAAAAGGAGCAGGGCTCTTTAGAGCAATGGCTGATTCTAAGGCAGTGACTTGCAATATACAAGATGAACCCAGCCTCCTGTAGTGTCAAGAATAAGAAAATACTGAAAAGGAAAAAAAAAGACTGAGTACATTTCAAAAGGATGCAGCAGTCAACCTGAAATTGCTCCCAATGTCCAAAGCTGGAATATCTAATGAGCAAAATAACTCATTATAGTATTGTATTATAATTCAAAGAATAAAATAAATATACAATTACCCTAGAACAACTAGGGGCTTAGGGACACCAGCTCTAAATTGAAAATCTGCATATAACTTATAGTTGGCCCTCCATATTCATGGTTTCTAGGTATCTGAGGTTCCACGTTCGCAGATTCAACCAACCGGGGATAGTGTAGTACTACTATAGTATTTACTACTGAAAAAAATCTGCCTGTAAATGGACCCGCACAATTCAAACTCATTTTGTTCAAAGGTCAATTGTACATGAGTGCATACTGATATAAATAAATCATTGAATAAAAAATAGAGGAAAGGGAAAAATCTTTACAGATGAGTTCCAAGTAATAAATGTAGAAGAAATGAGGGAAATAGAAAAATCACCATTAAAACACCACAGTAATAATTGCTTCAGGCAAATTCCAAAAATGAATGATATAATTAGCAAGTAAACTTTAAGGAAAAACAGAATAGTTTCATAACCTCAGAGTATCTCCCTGCAAATATTTCTAAATTACTATGGTTGTTTAACCTGTATCCATAAATTTTTGATACTTCTCCCTCCAAGAGGTGGAGCTTAATTCCTCTCACATTAAATGTGGAATAGAATGAGTGACTGACTTCTAAGAAATAGAATATGGAAAGGAAAAAGTAATAACATTACAGTGGAGAAATTTGGCAGACATCACCTTAACCATATCCACAAGGTTAAAATGACCAGCAAGAAGTCATGTTGAAATCATATACTCATGCAATGAGAAGGACATTTCTCCTCTATCGTAATCTTCCCCCAAATTTTTAACCTCAGTTTAATTATGGGAAAACATTAAACAGACCCAAATTGAGAGACGTTCTACAAAATACCTGACCAATAATCTTCAAAGCTGTCAATGTTGTGAAGGACAAGTAAAGACTGAGAAACCTTCACAGATTCAAGGAAACTATGGTGAAATGATTATTTAAAGCAACATGGTAAACTGGATTGTATGCTGGGACATAAAAAGGGACAGGAGTGAAAAAATAAAGACTGAAATCTGAATAAAGTATAATTTAGTTAATATCACTTTCCAGTAAGATTTTCCTAATTTTGATAAATTTATTATAGTTATATGAGATGGAAACTGAGATATAGGGGAGCTCCCTGTACAATCTTTGCAAACCTTCTATACATCTAAAATTCTTTCAAAATAAAAACTTAAAAAATAAATCCTTGAACCTTATATAGGTTCCAAACATATACCTAGGGCTGATTCATATTTTTGATATTAGTTGTTTTAGACAACCCTAATTTGATATATTTATTAAGACACATATGGGCTATTAATTTTTCTTCTATATTATATTCCACTGATAGTGCATGATGACAAAGTACCATTTGATACAGTAATCCTGCCAATTGCTAATTCTGTTTTCTCTCTGAGCATATTTGTCTAGTTTTCTAAGACTCTTGGCAGTAATTTATGTCATGTCAATTAATGCTATAAGTGGAGTGCAACTTTGAATGATTCTTCTATAGTTTGTCTTTCTTCTGTATTTACTGACAAAACTCCTTTTTTTAACTAGAAAATATTCATTTACAGTTTTGTGGGGGAAAATAAAATAACTTAATGGGCTTACCAAAGAAATGACTATGCTTAATTTTTTTTAAAAATGAAAATATGTAATGATAAATTACGATTTTTTGGAAAAGTTTCATAAGAGGCAATAATTACAAAGTGCTGCTTCAATATTTTTTCTCTTCAGTAAATTCTTTCTTGGTTAATATTTCAGTGAATGTAAAAAACATGTGGTAAAATTGTTGCAATAAGCGGCATCTTATTGTCTTCTGGGGAAATAATTTATGTGCAAAGATGAATGCATAACATTTTTTGATACATGACTATGCTGGAACTTCAGCTAAGTTGTGAAAATGTAGCGAGATGAGTAAGACAAGATCCCAGATTTTCTGGCTATTTAAAGCAGGTAATATTAAAATATGCCATGGCAACTTTTTATATAAAAGATGGGCAAGAAGTGATCCCAGAAGGAAAATAAAGTTAATCACTTATCGTGAAGTTGATTTGGAGTAGATCTATTTAACTCAATTAGTAGGAGCAAATACCATCTTAAGTTTAGTTTAAATAATAACGAAAGGAATATACTACACTTGTAGGTCTTTTCACAAAGACCTATTGTTTTCTATGCTAACTGGCCCATTTCAAACGCAGACACTTAGTCAGCTGTAGGGCACTCTATTGTCCTTAATTATTTCTTTTTCTTGGCCTACAAAGCCCAAGTATGCAATTAAACTACATACAGAAATAGATATGAAAGACATTACAAATATAAATGGAGTACTTTGAATATGGCATTATAATGAGAAAATGATATATCTCTTTTTATTGGCCTAGATGAAGCACAAAAGAAGATAAATATAGCCATAGATTCATGGAATATTGCAGGAAGTTTTTTTGTGAGTTTTTTAACATATAGTTTTTCGTCTGCCTTCAACAAACTACTACTTCAGGTGGTGGAACTAACACATAACGCTATTTTATTTCCATAACTTTAATTTTAAATAGCATAAAAATGTATTCCTCTGAAATATGTTTTCATTATTTTCTGTGTATCCACAACATTATCAAGACATTGATAGCTTACCTAGATATGCTTAAGTCATATCACATAAAGACTTCTTTACTTATATATTCACTTTTGCTCAAATTCAATAGCTATATACAATAAATCTCATCTAACTATGGCAGAAAATAAGAAAATTATGTATTAATGCTATATAATGGGTTTATAGTTAAATAAATTTCACAAAGGCATAGGTCTCTCCTTGTTACGAAGCAAGCTTTCCCTTTAACAATAGTTCCCTGTGATTAAGTTAGAGATCAGATAACCTTCATATGCAGTATATGCCCAATATCAATATAAAATCAATATCAGCTGCATTATTCTATAGACTTATCCAATTCTACATGCAAAATGAATACAAATAAATAGATAAAGCAAATATAAAAAGTAAAACAGGGAAAATTTATCACTTCCGAATATAAACAGAGAGGGCAGAATAAAGAGAACAAAACTTGTATTAGCAATAGAAGAATATAGCAAATAGAGAAATCTGAAACTTTACCTTTTCAGTAAGCATTTTAGAGAGACTTTGTTAAGGCACCAATGCTCTGAAATGAGAAGTGTGAATTGTATAATCATCTCCATTAATATACATTGTTGCTGCTGGCTAGATATTGCATTCATTTATATAATTTTCTTTCTCCTAAAAATTTCAGCAGTATTTTATTCAAACAAAATCAAAGCATTAGTTCAACAACTAAAGCTATATCTGGATGATTTACTTGCTTTATTGCAGAAAAAAAGTGGTTGCAGTTTATTCATGGATTTGAAAGTGATCAATTAGCTTCTAAAAAATTGACTTTCCAGTCATGTTACAGATCATTATTGTCATTGTCAGATAATATTCACTAAATATTGGTTGAGACATTGTGATGGGGTGGAAGCAACTGTAGACTCTTTTAGTGTTATCTAGTACAAATGCAGCAGTTGAGTCAGAGTTGTTTAGAAAAGTATTTATTTTATATAATTTATTGAACCATGTATAAGCTAATGCTATAGCCTTTAGATACCTAACACTTTTTAAGAGCTTTATTTCCCTTAGATCTTCTGAAGCTGGACGAGGATGGGGTGTGTATTACACAGACAAAAATCAAATACACTTGGAAAAATCAGTTTGTTCTACTTTCAGAACAAATTTAGTCAAAATTCACATGGAGAATTGCCAAGTTGAAATTTGCTATTTTAAAATTCTTATTTCCTCTCCTTCCTTGGCAATTTAGACTGAGGTAAGTAAATACATCCCTGAACACTGCATGGTTTTGATTCCTTTTCATAGCTTTCTATTCCTTCTCATCTTTATATATAATAATTCTTCTCCAGTTTTAACAACAAGAGTTGATTTTAATAAAGTTTACTTTAAATTTTCCTCTCAGGAACAGTATCTGTTAAATCTGTTTATTTTTATTCTGTTTCTTCTAACTAGGTTTGGTTTATCCCTGTAGGAAGCAGCCATTAACCACACTTCCCATGCTTGCAGCATGATTTTCAGATAAGCCTTTAGAAGCAAAGATAATTAAGTATATGCTGTGCTGCTTCCTTAAGCAGGTATAAGTTATGCAACTTGAAAATTAAGAAAAAAGAATATTTTCCAGCTCTCAAAATCATAGATTTGAAAACAATAAATTCTCTGTTTCAGGATTTTTCATAAAATGGTTGACATCTATTTGTCCTGCGATAATTTGCCATTTATCTTCCTGGAGATGTTTGGTAGGGAAATCATTTAGCCAACTTTGTGTTGGGAAATTTGGTTGATGCTATGTATGCACTTGAGAGGTACTGTCTTGTTCCATCAAGGACCATACTACCCATTTCAAGAGACAGAAACATTCAGTGTTTTAAATGTTAATTTTGAGATAAGCACAATGTATATGGCGAAAACAGGAAACTCTATCCTAGGTTGGGTAGGGCAGGTAGAACCAGAAAAAGATACTCAGACAGGGCACTATCTGAGATTTATTGGCATCAAGGAAAAATAATGCACTGAGTATCAGCTGTAGTCTTCTAACTTCATAAAAAAACACTGAGTTCAAAAATAATACAGCAAGTTTAGTTAATGCATATCCATACTCAGATATGGCCATAAAAACTGAGAAATCCAAGCTTAGAAAGCTTAGGAAGCTTAAGAAGGAACGTTAGCAGGTACCCAACCAGGCACGAAAAAGGGCCAAAGACGATTGACTGGTTGCAGTTGTGAATTTTAACCATCTCTTTTCCTTATTCTCTCACTGCTTTAGGTTGTCCAGAGCTTAGCAATGTAATTTGGAAAGGTTCTTTAGTGGGCATCCTTGCCATTAAAGGTAAGCATTCAGCTCATATTTTCCAACTAGCGCTCTCCAAATGGTGGTAGTGTTGGGGGGCATTACTAAATAGCTACCCAAAAGGTCATAACCATGAATCAGAAGCACTAGCAGCTCTCCTCAACACTTGACACAATAGATGTCCACCTTACCTGATATAGCAGTAAAACAGTAACAGCAAAAGAGGCAGTAGGCAAACCAGAGGGGGTGCATGGGAAGAGTGGTCAGGAAACACCAATAGGTGCAGACCAGTTGGCTAGTGTCTGGCCATTACTCATGGCCCAAATCATGTAGTTTCAGCAGCTGTAACATGACTCTCCCTGTATGAGTACAATGCCTGAAATTTTAAAAATACTGAGCAAGTCTATTGCTGGAGTGTGGGTGATGGAATTTATCTACAACAAATAGTGAGTGGTTTAGCTTAGAGTAACAGTAGTAGAAGCACTCTTGGAATAGAAAAAGATGTTCTTTCCATCCACTAAGTTAACCAGAGGAGAATAATCCCATACCCTCTTTTGTGTCTTGCCCAGAAATGGCTTATATTATATAAGAGAATAGCAGAAAAAAAACAAAACAAAGCAAATAAATTGAAAGAAGAAAATATGGTACATCTAATTGATATTTCCAATGGAAAGCTTTCAACAGAGAGAGGAAAAAAAGTATGATACATTAAAAATTAAGATAAAATATAAGGGAAAGGGAGGAGCTTAAAGATGGCAGAAGAGTAACACGCGGAGATCACCTTCCTCTCCACAAATACATCAGAAATACATCTACATGTGGAACAACTCCTATAGAACACCTACTGAACACTGGTAGAAGACCTCAGACTTCCCAAAAGGCAAGAAACTCCCCATGTACCTGGGTAGGGCAAAAAAAAAATAGAAAAAACAGAGACAAAAGAATAGAGATGGGACCTGCACATCTGGGAGGGAACTGTGAAGGAGGAAAGGATTCTACACACTAGGAAGCCCCTTCATTGGCAGAGACTGTGGGTGGTGGAGGGGAGGAGCTTCGGAGCCACGGAGGAGAGCTCAGCAACAGGGGTGCAGAGGGCAAAGCAGAGAGATTCCCGCACAGAGGAACAGTGCCAACCAGCACTCACCAGCCCGAGAGGCTTGTCTGCTCACCCGCCGGGGCGGGCAGGGGCTGGGAGCTGAGGCTGGGGCTTTGGTCGGATCGCAGGGAGAGGACTGGGGTGGGCTGCGTGAACACAGCCTGAAGGGGTTAGAGCGTCACGGCTAGCTGGGAGGGAGTCCAGGGAAAGGTCTGCAGCTGCCTAAGAGGCAAGAGACTTTTTCTTCCCTCTTTGTTTCCTGGTGCTCAAGGAGAGGGGATTAAGAGCGCTGCTTAAAGGAGCTCCAGAGACGGGCATGAGATGCTAAGGCTGCTGCTGCCGCCACCAAGAAGCCTGTGAGCAAACACAGGTCACTATCCACACCTCCCCTCCCTGGAGCCTGTACAGCCCGCGACTGCCAGGGTCTCGTGATCCAGGGACAACTTCTGTGGGAAAACACATGGCACTCCTCAGGCTGGTGCAATGTCATGCAGGCCTCTGCTGCTGCAGGCTCGCCCTGCATCTGTACCCCTCCCTCCCCCCCAGCCTGAGTGAGCCAGAGCCCCTGAATCAGCTGCTCTTTTAACCCCGTCCTGTCTGAGCGAAGAACAGATGCCCTCAGACAACTTACACGCAGAGGCGGGGCCACATCCAAAGCTGAACCCTGGGAGCTGTGCGAACAAAGAGGAGAAAGAGAAATCTCTCCCAGCAGCCTCAGGAGCAGCAGATTAAATCTCCACAATCAATTTGATGTACCCATATCTGTGGAATACCTGAATAGACAACGAATCATCCAAATTGAGGATGTGGACTTTGGGAGCAAAGATATATATTTTTGTCCTTCTTTCTCTTTTTGTGAGTGTGTATGTGTATGTGTCTGTGTGTGATTTTCTCTCTATAGCTTTGTTTTTACCATTTGCCCTAGGGTTCTGTCCATCTATTTTTCTTTTTTTTTACTTTAAAAAATGTTTTTTCTTAATAATTATTTTTTATTTTTTATTTTAATAACTTTTTATTTTATTTTATTTTATCTTCTTTCTTTCTTTCTTCCTTTCTTTCTTTCATTTTTTTATCCCTTTTATTCTGAGCCATGTGGATGAAAGGCTCTTGGTGCTCCAGCCAGGCGTCAGGGCTGAGCCTCTGAGGTGGGAGAGCCAACTTCAGGACACTGGTCCACAAGAGAGCTCCCAGCTCCACGTAATATCAAATGGCGAAAATCTCCCAGAGATCTCCATCTCAATGTCAAGACCCAGCTTCACTCAAAGACCAGCAAGCTACAGTGCTGGACACCCTATGACAAACAACTAGCAAGACAGGAACACAACCCCACCCATTAGCAGAGAGGCTGCCTAAAATCATAAGGTCACAGACATGACAAAACAACACCGCACACAGACCTGTACACCAGAAGGACAAGATCCAGCCTCATCCACCAGAACACAGGCACTAGTCCCCTCCACCAGTAAGCCTACACAAGCCAATGAAACAACCTTAGCCACTGGGGGCAGACACCAAAAACAATGGGAACTACAAACCTGCAGCCTGCGAAAAGGAGACCCCAAATACAGTAAGTTAAGCAAAATGACTACTATTCAGCAGAGCAGAATAAAGAAAACAGAATGAAAAGAACTGAGGACAGTCTCAGAGACCTCTGGGACAACATTAAATGCACCAACATTTGCATTATAGGGGTCCCAGAGGAAGAAGAGAAAAAGAAAGTGACTGAGAAAATATTTAAAGAGATTATAGTTGAAAACTTCCCTAATATGGGAAAGGAAACAGTTAATCAAGTCCAGGAAGCACAGAGAGTCTCATACAGGATTAATCCAACTAGAAACGCTCCAAGACATATTAATCAAACTATCAAAAATAAAATACAAAGAAAAAAATATTAAAAGCAGCAAGGGAAAAACAACAAATAACACACAATGGAATCCCCATAAGGTTAACAGCTGATCTTTCAGCAGAAACTCTAGAAGCCGGAAGGCAGTGGCAGGACATATTTAAAGTGATGAAGGGGAAAAAACTACAACCAAGATTACTCTACCCAGCAAGGATCTCATTCAGATTTGAGGGAGAAATTAAAAACTTTACAGACAAGCAAAAGCTAACAGAATTCAGCACCACCAAACCAGCTTTACAACAAATGCTAAAGGAACTTCTCTAGGTAGGAAACACAACAGAAGGAAAAGACCTACAATAACAAACCCAAAACAATTAAGAAAATGGGAATAGGAACATACATATCGATAATTACCTTAAATGTAAATGGATTAAATGCTCCAACTAAAAGACATAGACTGGCTGAATGGATACAAAAACAATACCTATATATATATGGTGTCTACAAGAGACCCACTTCAGACCTAGGGACACATACAGACTGAAAGTGAGGGGATGGAAAAAGATATTCCATGCAAATGGAAATCAAAAGAAAGCTAGAGTAGCAATTCTCATATCAGACAAAATGTACTTTAAAATAAAGATTATTACAAGAGACAAAGAAGGACACTACATAATGATCAAGGGATTGATCCAAGGAGAAGATATAACAATTGTAAATATTTATGCACCCAACATAGGAGCACCTCAATACATAAGGCAAATACTAACAGGCATAAAAGGGGAAATCAACAATAATACAATCATAGTAGGAGACTTTAACACCCACTTTCACCAATGGACAGATCATCCAAAATGAAAATAAATAAGGAAACATAAGCTTTAAATGATACATTAAACAAGATGGACTTAATTGCTATTTATAGGACCTTCCATCCAAAAACAACAGAATACACATTCTTCTCAAGTGCTCATGGAACATTCTCCAGGATAGATCATATCTTGGGTCACAAATCAAGCCTTGGTAAATTTAAGAAATTTGAAATCGTATCAAGTATCTTTTCCAACCACAATGCTATGAGACTAGATATCAATTACAGGAAAAAATCTGTAAAAAATACAAGCATATGGAGGCTAAACAATACACTACATAATAACCAAGAGATCACTGAAGAAATCAAAGAGGAAATCAAAAAATACCTAGAAACAAATGACAATGAAAACACGATGACCCAAAACCAATGGGATGCAGCAAAAGCAGTTATAAGAGGGAAGTTTATAGCAATACAATCCTACCTTAAGAAACAAGAAACATCTCAAATAAACAACCTACCCTTACACTTAAAGCAATTAGAGAAAGAAGAACAAAATACCCCAAAGTTAGCAGAAGGAAAGAACTCAGAAAGATCAGATCAGAAATAAATGAAAAAGAACTGAAGAAACAATAGCAGAGATCAATAAAACTAAAAGCTGGTTCTTTGAGAAAATAAACAAAATTGATAAACCATTAGCCAGACTCATCAAGAGAAAAAGGAAGAAGACTCATATCAATAGAATTAGAAATGTAAAAGGAGAAGTAACAACTGACACTGCAGAAATACAAAGGATCATGAGAGATAACTACAAGCAACTATATGCCAATAAAATGGACAACCTGGAAGAAATAGACAAGTTCTTAGAAATGCACAACCTTCTGAGACTGAGCCAGGAAGAAATAGAAAATGTGAACAGACCAAACACAAGCACTGAAATTGAAACTGTGATTTAAAATCTTCCAACAAACAAAAGCCCAGGACTAGATGGCTTCACAGGGGAATTCTTTCAAACATTTAGAGAAGAGCTAACATCTATCCTTCTCAAAATCTTCCAAAATATAGCAGAGGGAGGAACACTCCCAAACTCATTCTAGGAGGCCACCATCACTCTGATACTAAAACCAGACAAAGATGTCACAAAGAAAGAAAACTACAGGTCAATAACACTGATGAAGATAGATGCAAAAATCCTCAACAAAGTACTAGCAAACAGAATCCAACAGCACATTAAAAGGATCATACACCATGATCAAGTGGGGTTTATCCCAGGAATGCAAGGATTATTCAATATACACAAATCAATCAATGTGATACACCATATTAACAAAATGAAGGAGAAAAACCATATGATCATCTCAATCGATGCAGAGAAAGCTTTCGACAAAATATAACACCTATTTATGATAAAAACCCTGCAGAAAGTAGGCATAGAGGGAAATTTCCTCAACATAACAAAGGCCATATATGACAAACCCACAGCCAACATCATCCTCAATGGTGAAAACTGAAACCATTTCCACTAAGATCAGGAACAAGACAAGGTAGCCCACTCTCACCACTATTATTCAACATAGTTTTGGAAGTTTTAGCCACAGCAATCAGAGAAGAAAAAGAAATAAAAGGGATCCAAATTGGAAAAGAAGAAGTAAAGCTGTCACTGTTTGCAGATGGCATGATACTATACATAGAGAATCCTAAAGATGCTACCAGAAAACTACTAGAGCTAATCAATGACTTTAGTAAAGTAGCAGGATATACAATTAATGCAGAGAAATCTCTTGCATTTCTATACACGAATGATGAAAAATCTGAAAGAGAAATTAAGAAAACACTGACGTTTACCATTGCAACAAAAAAGAATAAAATATCTAGGAATAAATCTACCTAAGGAGAGAAAAGACCTGTATGCAGAAAATTATAAGACACTCATGAAAGAAATTAAAGATGATATAAATAGATGGAGAGATATACCATGTTCTTGGATTGGAAGAATCAACATTGTGAAAATGACTCTACTACCCAAAGCAATCTACAGATTCAATGCAATCCCTATCAAACTACCACTGGCATTTTTCACAGAACTAGAACAAAAAATTTCACAATTTGTATGGAAACACAAAAGACCCCGAATAGCCAAAGCAATCTTGAGAAAGAAAAACAGAGCTGGGGGAATCAGGCTCCCTGACTTCAGACTATACTACAAAGCTACAGTAATCAAGACAGTATGCTACTGGCACAAAAACAGAAATATAGATCAATGGAACAAGATAGAAAGCCCAGAGATAAACCCACGCACATATGCTCTCCTTATCTTTGGTAAAGGAGGCAAGAATATACAGTGGAGAAAAGACAGCCTTTTCAATAAGTGGTGCTGGGAAAACTGGACAGGTACATGTAAAAGTATGAAATTAGAACACTCCTTAACACCATACACAAAAATAAACTCAAAATGGATTAAAGACCTAAATGTAAGACCAGACACTACAAAACTCTTAGAGGAAAACATAGGCAGAACACTCTATGACATAAATCACAGCAAGATCCTTTTTGACCCACCTCCTAGAGAAATGGAAATAAAAACACAAATAAACAAATGGGACCTAATGAAACTAAAAGCTTTTGCACAGCAAAGGAAACCATAAAGAAGACGAAAAAACAACCCTCAGAATGGGAGAAAATATTTGCAAATGAAGCAACTGACAGAGGATTAACCTCCAAAATTTACAAGCAGCTCATGCAGCTCAATATCAAAAAAACAAACAACCCAATCCAAAAATGGGCAGAAGACCTAAACAGACATTTCTCCAAAGAAGATATACAGAATGCCAACAAACACATGAAAGAATGCTCAACATCATTAATCATTAGAGAAATGGAAATCAAAACTACAATGAGATATCATCTCACACTGGTCAGAATGGCCATCATCAAGAAATCTACAAACAATTAATGCTGGAGAAAGTGTGGAGAAAAGGGAACCCTCTTGCACTGTTGGTGGGAATGTAAATTGATAAAACCACTATGGAGAACAGTATGGACGTTCCTTAAAAAACTAAAAATAGAAGTACCATACGACCCAGCAATCCCACTACTGGGCATATACCCTGAGAAAACCATAATTCAAAAAGAGTCATGTACCACAATGTTCATTGCAGCTGTATGTACAATAGCCAGGACATGGAAGCAACCTAAGTGTCCATCAACTGATGAATGGATAAAGAAGATGTGGCATATATATACAATGGAATATTATTCAGTCATAAAAAGAAACGAAATTGAGTTGTTTGTAGTGAGGTGGATGGACCTAGAGTCTGTCATACAGAGTGAAGTAAGTCAGAAAGAGAAAAACAAATTCCGTATGCTAACACATATATATGGAATCTAAGAAAAAAAAAAAAAAGGTCATGAAGAACCTAGGGGCAAGACGGGAATAAAGACACAGACCTACTAAAGAATGAACTTGAGGATATGGGGAGGGGGAAGTGTAAGCTGTGACAAAGTGAGAGAGTGGCATGGACATATATACTTTACCAAATGTAAAATAGATAGCTAGTGGGAAGCAGCCGCATAGCACAGGGAGATCAACTCGGTGCTTTGTCACCACCTAGAGGGGTGGGATAGGGAGGGTGGGAGGGAGGGAGATGCAAGAGGGAAGAGATATGGTAACATATGTATATGTATAACTGATTTACTTTGTTATAAAGCAGAAACTAACACACCATTATGAAGCAATTATACTCCAATAAAGATGTTAAAAAAAAAAAATTAAGATGTGGCACATATATACAATGGAATATTACTCAGCCATAAAAAGGAATGAAATAGAGTTATTTGTAGTGAGGTGGTTGGACGTAGAGTCTGTCATACAGAGTGAAGTAAGTCAGAAAGAGAAAAATAAATACCATATGCTAACACATATATATGGAATCAAAAAAAAAAATAGTTCTGAAGAACCCAGGGGAAGGACAGGAATAAAGATGCAGACGTAGAGAATGGACTTGTGGACACGGGGAGGGGGAAGTGTAATCTGGGACGAAGTGAGAGAGTGGCATGCACATATATACACTACCAAATGTAAAATGGCACAGGGAGATCAGCTCAGTGCTTTGTGACCACCTAGAGGGGTAGGATGGGGGGGTGGAAAGAGAGGCAAGAGGGAGGAGATATTGGGGATGTATGTATATGTATAGCTGATTCACTTTGTGACACAGCAGAAACTAACACACCATTGTAAAGTAATCATACTCCAATAAAGATGTTTAAAAAAAAATAGAATAATGTGGATTTATAGGTTAAAAATCTGAGAATTACGTGGAGGGCCACAGAAGAGTATATCAAATAAACTATTCTACATGAATATGAGTCAAAAGTAGTTATTTTGTTTTTTGCTTTGGTAACTAGGGAACTATGTTGAATTGGACACATTCACTTTTTTTTTTCCAGATTTATTGAGGTATAATATGATATTTAAAGTGTACAACGTGATTATTTGATATACATTGGACACATTCACTTTAAAATTAAAGGCAGTCACTAGGAGAGTTAAAAACTGGTTTCTATCTTCAAAATCACTATAGAATGTGATTCATTTTCAGGTTCCCAAGAAAGTGACCAACAAATATATTAAAAAAAAAAGATGAAAAATCTGAATACTTGCTGAAAACTAAGAAAGAATGCAAGAATTTTTTTTTAAGGTAAAAATAGGATCATACTGAAGAACTACAAAGGACTTATTCTCATTCTCTCCCTTATTTAAAAGAGAAGAATATCTTGGAGAATGAAGAAGACAGTTAAAACGTTGCTATCCCAGCCAAACTTGAAGACTGAGGCTAGGTCCTGGGACAGGCAGATAAAAATGTAAACAGTTGAGTGTTTCAGGAATGGGTGACTGCATAAAGGAATTCCTAGATGGAAACTATACCCCTGGGAGCAATCAGCCATAAGCAATGTTTACCAAGTTAGGGGTGAGGTGGTGGTAGAAGCACTCTGTACTGGAATTTACAGGAGGTAGATAAAGACAAAGGAATAAAAATTATGTAAATATGGGTATACCTACATAGATAAATAGATTTGCACACACATGCAATGTTGTATTATATCTTATTATATTACTTTGTATTTTTAAAACTCCTCTCAAATTTTAAGCAAACAACGAAAACAAAAAAAAAATTCAGAGAGTAAAACAAAACTTTGTAACAATAAATCTTCTAAGAATCTCTCCTACAAGTATATTTGTACATGTAGAAAATATTTATGCACAAGGATGTAAATGGTAGGTCTATGCATAGTAGCAAACATCTGGAAACAATCTAGAAGCGTATTAATACAGACTAATTACATAAATGATGGTACATCTATACAATGAAATAATGTAGCCCTTCAGGTAAACTGGATTAAATCTTGTTGCACTAGAATATGTGTGATTAAATGAAAAAAAAAAAACAAGGTATGGAACAATGCCAGTGGTATATTCCTCCATGTTCATTAAAGATGACAGAAATGCATATCTAAGCATGAAACATTTCTGTATTGGAAACCACCAAACTATTAAAAGTATCTATCTTTGAGCTGTACTGCTGAAGTCTGGGGTAACAAAAGTCTTTTCCATTGCATTATGTTTGTATTGGTTAAATTTCATGTGTCACATTTATTTTAATATATATTTTAAAAGAAAACTTGATTACACTAAAATTTAGAGTTGACCACATATAAAATGACTATGAAAGCTGAAAAACTGCACAGTACATGTCTAATACATGTACTAGTGTTATGTATGATTAGTTAGAATTATTATATAAGTAGAAATACTTGGAATAAAGTCATATTTAATATTTGAGATTATTTGTTTTTCACTATAGTTAATACCCATTATCAAAAGCAAAATTTTATCCATCAAGAGGAAACCTACAGGTTTTGTCTCTAACTCAGGCTTTACAAAAACAATTGGCTAAATGAAAGTAATTAGCCAACTGTAACTTCACTGTGTAAGCAATTGGGGGTGGGGATGGGGACAGTTGCCAACACATACCAGATAATGTTGGGGAAATTGACCACAGCTCTGCAAATACTACAGAACCATTGCAGTACACTGCCTACCAGGAGTCATACAACTGTAAAATATGACCTTGGATGTAGAGAGGGTGAAGAGGACAAATCCTTTTTAGTGAAATGATTTTTCTAAAATAAAAGAGATTTTAAAATAGTGTGTATATATATATATATATATATACACCCCAGAAATGTCGTCTTGAGGCAGAAGTGTCTTGCCTCCTAAAAAGCAAGAAATAGTTAGGCATTTGTTCTTGGTGCCTGCTAGAAATTCCTTGCCTTTACAAGTCAATGAGAGAAATATCAGCTCTGTAGTGGTAGACTGTATATTGTCACCCCAAGTCAATTAGTCCCTTCTTCTACAACTATTAAGTTTTATTGGGACATATGACCATCCAATTAGTCTAACAATTCCTAGTCTCTTTAGTAACTCAGTATGGTCAAATGACTAAGTTCTCACCAATGGAATGAAAAAAGAAATAATGAATGCAAAGGACACCTCAGATGCTTGAAAGGGAAATGGTTTGCCCTAGACTCCATTCCCCCCACCCCCTTTTTTTTTCACAGTCTGGAGCTCAGACATGGTATCAACATAAGAACATAACTACATATCTCCAGGTATTCTGATTATATTCCTCAACACTGCTCAATGTCTTTTTCCTAGGGATATTTAAACCCAGATATTTTTATGTCTCTGATACCTTTGGAATAACCACCTGTCTCAGTATCAATTTCTAATTTTTTCTAAGTCTTTTTCTAAGACTGTATGAAACAGTACTAGTACGTTGCCTGAATTGATCATTCAGGAAAACAAAACAAAACAAAACAACACAGCCTGAAAGGCTTATATGGATCCTTGCCTCTGAATTCAGACACTCATTATCTTTTTAAGCTTATAATTGTGTTCATGTCATCAGAGCTATAAAAGCTGAATTAAAATAATGTGTGAAAATACCTGGCACAGTATCTGGCACCTAGGGAGACCCTATAATCTAGTTAATCCCTTTTTTCCCTTTCTCTACTCCCCAACCTGATCACCAAAAATTTAATCCAAATATTTTCTTTAAAAATACTGCAACTAAAATTATTGTATCTATTCTATTTCTTAGGGAGGGGAAAAAGAAATAAAAATATAAAACAACAGATCTTACTAATTGATAATTTTTCCTAAAATATAAACAATTCATAAATTGTGTTTAACAGTACCTGATTTGAGTCAAAAAATGAAACAGTAGCCATGGAAACTGTATGAACTGATATTCCAGTTAACAATGAATTAAGTACAATTGAATCTGAATATTTATTCAAGAGATTCAGTCTTGGATTTGCAGATTCAAGATATATGTTCCCCCAACAACTATAACTCATCATTTATTCATGGCTAGTATACATGTATATGTATACAAACAACCACATAATACATATTTTACATATGATATATATAATATTTTTTAATGGTTATAATTTATTTATAATACTTATAACAAAATCAGTTATTTACTACCATGGCAATGATAATACAATATAGTATATTCATGTGAATGCAGAAACTAAATTAATATATGGATATAGTAATTTGCAAAATTCAGGTTCTTTTCTTTTGTAAAATAAAGCACATTAGCAAACTCCAAGTTGTAGGTAGATTAGCATAAGAATTAAGAATCTCCCTGATTTCTGCCTCATTTTTTGCCATATTTCCCATAAGTATCTTTTAAGTTATACTCTAAATAAAGTCTTCTAATCTGGTAAAACTTTTTTACCCTTAATACACCAAAGAAGTCTTTCATTTTCCACACATGTGTCCTAAATAGCACAGTTCTCACTGCTTAAAATTTATTATTCTATTCTCTATAGAAATCCTTTCAACCCAGCTTGTCCCTTTACTTCACCCCTGAGCCTTCCTTGGCTATCTTTCCAGGACTAGGCTTTGGTACTTATTTGAATCTCTTTTGTGATATTACACATAAAAATAGCTCTGAAATATTGAGTGTCAGGCAGTATGCCAGTCATTTGTCAGATTGTCATACTATGTTTAGGAAGTCTTTTGATAAAGAAATTGAGTCAAAGAGCCCAACATCACAAACTCAGTAAATGGTGGAACTAGAATTTTAGATCAGGCCTGTTTGACTTCCTTTTCCAATACAGCATAGATAGAAGAAAATGATTCAGACGTCCAAATCAGCTTGAAAATTGCAACTGGAAATCAAGTGTGTGTTTTTTTATAACCCTACCTATCAATGGCATGAAATAATTTGAAATATGTTTTTTGACTAGGTTTGGGGTTAGAGCAGTGAAGAGTACTAGCAAAATCTCTGCCATCCTGAGATTTGATTCTTATGGGAAGAAAGAGTAAATAAATTAGATGATTTCAAAAAGCAATAAGTGCCAAAAAGATTAAAAAACAGTAACATGACAGAAAGTAATGGAGGTTGTAGAATTGTTATATATATCTGAGAAGCCTCTCTGACACCTAAATGATTAGTAAGATCCAACCATGAAGTTTCCTAGAGGAGGAGCTTTGCAAACAGAGGGCACAGCAAGTACAAATGCCCTGAGATAAGAACACGGCTGAAAGATTTGAGAAACAAGCAGGAGGCCCGTGCAACTGGAGAATTCTGTGTAAGAGCAAGATAACATGACATGAGGTCAGGGACAAAGGCTGGGGCCAGTTTACATAGGCCTTGTATTTTATTGTAATCTCCGTAGGAAACCACTGGAAGGCTTTAAGCAGAAGGTAACATGGGAATGTCTGTGTCTCTGGGTGTGTGTGTGTTTTAAATATTCTAGGAATGAGTAAAGAATAAGGTGTGGAGTAAGGAGCAAGAGTAAGTAGAGGTAGATCAGTGATGAGGTTACTACCATAGTCTAGGTAAGAAATGATGGTAGTTAGGACTAAAATAGAGATGGGCAAAAACACATGGACTTGGGACTCTATCCAGAGAGGTAGTATCAACAAGACTTGCCAATGCATTGGATATGGAGAGTAAAGAATAGAGAGGAATTGAGGAGGATTCATATAGATTGGAACCAAATAAGCTTGAATTCCAACCCAGGCTATACCATTAATTAACTCTGATATCTTGATCAACCAATTTGTCCCCTCTCAGCTTCATTTTCCTCAACCACAAATTGAGACAATACTCACTTTCAGATATAATAAATGGATTGAGTTAAATAATACTAAAATCATGAGCATAGTGCCAAGTACATAGTGAGCATTCAAGAAAGGTAGTTTTTAGTATTAATACTATGTTTACCTCATACTGAAAAGTACCAATTAAATTGTGATTTTTTGCTGGAATCACGATTGTCTCAAATCAGTTCCATTGTCTCAATTCTGCTAAAAACAAACAAAAACAACATTAAAATAATTACCAGAAATTCAGTACCATCCATCAAATATTGAGTGGTCACTTAGTACAAATAAGAACTGTGGAAGGCACAAGAAAATTAAAAATAAACAAGAAATATTCCTTGATCTTAAAGATCTCCAAGTCTAGCAAGGGAAACACACAGGTAAAAATTACATTAAAGTGCATTAAATACAACAATGTAGTTATATACACACTATTATGGCAGCTTACATATGACTGAGGGAGCATGTATTTCTGGGGAAGGAGAGAAATGTAAGAGAAAGCTATAGGGAAGAGTTTTTCTGTGTCATCTGTAAAAAAAGGGGTATAAAAGGGAAGGACATTCTAAGCTGAAGGAACAGCATCAGCAAAGAAAGTATGAAGGAGATGCTTGAAATGTTTCCTGGACAGAGAGTAGTTCAACGTAACAAGTACAGAGGGTAGAGGAGAGAAAGGCAGGGGGTTAAGAGATGAGGGAAGAAAGAGAATGACCCTGCTCTGTCCATGTTTGCTCAGTTCTGAGGTAGGCTGAGGCAAGATTTGTGAAGGGCTTTGGATGCCATTCTATGGGGTTTAGGAGTTATTCTGATAGGCAATGCAGTGTCAGAATTATCAGAGACTTTTAAGCATGATCAAATTTATGTTTAAAAAATATTACCCTTTTGGCTTTTGAAGTTTTAAATTGAGTAAAAGCTGCTAAAGGAGTAAAATGAATTCAGAGACTGTGGGATTTTTTTTTCTTTTCTTTTCTTTTTTTTTTCTTTTCTTTTTGATGGAAGTGGAAGTGGTACATACTTGATCATTATTAAGCATACAGAGTTTTTGTTATGCTTTTTTTTCCTCATAGTCAGTCATGGGCTAAGTCAAAGTCAAAAAAACAAGTCAGAGACATAAACCAAACCCACAGTTCCTGATTCTCAGTTCAGTACTTATGCAGCTAAATAATGTGAAAATGTGCCTGGATGCTGCCTGATAGAGGAAGGTTCCATTTTTATATGTAAAAATTACCTTTATATGCACAAAATAAATGATAAGAGCTGTGCTACTTTAATCAATCTGTATTGCTAGAACTAGGCTCTATAGCTATTAAAAGACTTCTACTTCCTGAGACTTCCTCATGCCATGCAGCTTAGTCATGCCTCCTTGAGCACGTGGAGGCATGAATAAACTTTAAAGGAGAAAGAGGAATATGCCTTCACTGGTTTTGTAAACACAGCAGCCAGTGGATGTGTTTGCCCTGAAGGGAGAGATCTGCCACTTTGTAAGTTAAGCCTGAGTGAATCGCAGGGCTTCCAGACAGATACTAAGGAAATATGTCTGCAAAGTTTTAAAATAAAATCATTACCCTCCTCCCAAAGCACAGGTTATAGGTCAGCTGGCTATTTGGGAAGAAGGGCTAAAAGGTTCAAACAGAATGGTACGTGCCTTTCATTATCATGAGTCTGTGAGACTAGCTTTATACAAAGACCTATATTTAAAATGAGGAATAGGAATTAAAGTGTCTTTTCCAAGGTCAAACAGTTATTAAGTGTAAGACCTGCAAACTGCACCCCTGGCCTCGTGATGGCACATGTGGTGGATTTTTCTACCTGGTCACTCCACATGCGATGAAAGCAGGGGCTGGTGATTAGGCATGCTTTCACCCTGTTTCCAGATTATGTGTCCCAAGAAGTCTTTTACTGTGCATTTCTCCTCTTTGCCTTGTTCCTTCCATAGACAAATTATTTCTGTGCAATCACAAACTAAATTTCCTATTAATTCATCCATCCATCCATTCAGCAAATATCTGTTAAGCATCTATGAAGTAAGTACTGTGACAAAAGCCCCAAGAAATTCATAATTGAAAGACAGAGCAGGAGAGAAAGATACTAAGATATAACTACCAGAATATAGGGGAAATACTTGTTTTTTGTTTTTTCAAAGAACAAGAGAATCATAGATGAGATGAAATGAAATTATCAGCACTTATTCCTCCCCTTTAAATCACTGAAAATATACGCTTAAGGTTTTCTAAAGCTCTTAAAAAACACCAGTGGACACACTGACATATTCAAAATCACTTCTAAATCTTGCCATAAGTTAAATGAGATGTCAACTATGTGATGAGATTTGGGAGTTTCCCCAAAACACCTGCTGTTCTGCCAAAATTTGTAATTCTCATAATTTGTATCAAGTTATTAGGCCACAGAAGCAGCAACATTATTTAAAAAGAGTGAATTCCAGTTAAAAGCACATTAATTCACTAGCAGGATTCATTTATTTCGATTAGCTTGTTGCTAGATCATACCCTTCAGACATTGATGCTAAAAAAGGTGACTTCAGTGAGCTTTTGGATTGTCAGTAGATTCCTCTTCAACACTCTTCCCTGGTGTCTGTAAAAGGAGTTCTCAAGACTTAGCTGCAGTAGAGGTATGACAAAAGATCTTTGAAATGAATAGTTTCTAGAAATCATTCCCTCTCACGAGACAGGAAAAAAAAACAAAAAAACAATGGGCCTATCCTTTTCCTCAAACTATACAAAGACGAAAGACCAATAAAGTAAACTACTTGAATTTAAAAATCCGCTTGCCTCCAAAAAACAGTGTAATTAAATGTCATTTAAAATTTGCACAAAGAATTTGCTCTGGCCTGATATAAAACCTTGAAGTTATGAATAAGTTACTACTTATCTACGAAAGAGACTTTAGAGCAGCACAAATCTTTCAAATTGTCTTCAGTACTTTTTTCTTCTGACTTTTTCCATTTAGAATGAAGTCAACAAAGAACATTTTATAAGCAAAAAAAGTATTTGCATTCAATGTAATACATTAAATAATATATTTAGGTTTATGGATTATGTCTCAAGTGAATTCAAAGAGATCATTATAATGCTTTTTTTAAAAAAAAAATCCTGAATGTTTCTCTTATTTTTGTGTATGCCATCTTCTTCAAAGCCTGTGATGCTTGAAAATTTCTAATCCTTAGAATTGGATAAAAACAGGATGCTTACACTTTATTTAAAATTAGTCTGTGGTCATTGACATTAAAAGTAATGTGGTCATGACCTGTTCTCCAGGTTTAGGAAGAGGTTTGTTCAAGACTTATGATGATTGTGTCTCTGATGAGCAGGGAACTGAGGCTCCCCTGACTGATGAAATCCAATGGAGTCCTGAGCCCAGCGACTGGACTTTGGACATAGATCAACAGACACAAATCAACTAGTACTGTCTGAGATTAAAAAAATGTCAAGGTCAAGGTTGCATCCTTACCTTTTCAGTGTTCTAACTCATCAAGAGCTCTCTTTGATGCTGCACTTTCTTGGCCCTGTTCATGCCTGTCTCGTCTGATGGACCCATTAGCTTAATTACTGACTGTCTCCCTTAACATTTTGCAGACCTTACTACTATCAAATACATTTCACAAAGCTGGTCTCACAAGTCATCTGCATCAGACTCACTCAAGAAATTTTTAAAAATGCAGATTGTCACAGACCTACTGTCTGAAGACAGAGCTGAAAATCTTTCTTTTAAGCAGTACCCAAAGTGTTTTTTTTCCAAGCTAATGTTGGAGAGTAAACTTATGAGAAATGAGAAATGTAGATTCCAGAACTTGGCAGCATGCTTTCAGCCACAAAATATGGACCAATACTTCATTGAACTCTCTTTATTGATGAGTGTCCCTATTTCCCTTGATAAAATGCAGAAATGACAACTATGAAAATCACAGGATCTAAAGTGGGGTAAACCTAAGTTCAATCTGCCTTAGTCTCTTCACCTATAGAACAGAAAAATCAATAGTACCTCATGTGGTTTGGTTATTTTCTACTCTAGGATGTAAACACCTTGAAAGAAAGTCCTATCTGCATTACTCTGTACACTCAGCACCTTGGACAGCACCAGCTCAGAGTAATTGTTCAAAAATATATTAATTATAAGCTTATTGTAGAAGTTAATTTGATGAAATGTTACATAAAATTGTAATGAGACCTGTAAACTGAGCTGTTATTATTATTACTTTAAAATATGAGAATGTTCAAAATAGGAGAAATTAGTAATGATAGACAGGTGGACTCTGGTTTTCTTAAGAAGAAAACTAGGGGAAGATCAAATTTTCTTCAAGAATGCATATGTCAGTTCAGCAAGATATCAAGGTGATGCTGATTCAGAGAAGAAACCTGTTATGTAATAGAAACTATGCAATTGGACTGCAACTATTCTTAGAGTTATGAGTGCTTAGAAAAGCATACACTGAGCTAAGAAATTCTTCCTTTTATGAATAGCTTAAGTTTAGACTTAAAGCTCTATTGAAAAAAATCAGAATGATACCAACTAGCATTTTGTTAATGGCTTGATGCATTTTTTAAAGAGGGAAAAACATATCCATACCTTTCCAAATAAATGAACTTGAACTATGAAAATAATGATATACCTTACTGCTAGGGATTTTCAAATGCAGAGTAATGGTGGTTCTGAAAAAACAAAAAACAAAAAACGTTGCACTCAAAGTTACCATCAGTCCCATCTAATCTACTTTCATCTGTTATCATCAGTTCATTTAGGTACCCCTAGCAGGTCTCTGTCCAAATATCACCTAAATAAAGAAGTCATTTCTGGTCTCCTTACATAAAATAATAACTCTTCCTTCATTTCTTTTACTACTTATTCTTCTTTATTTTTCTCTATAGCAGTGATCACCATTCAGCATACTATTCTATCCATTTATTATCTGTCTCCTCACCCAATGTAATACAAGTAGAACACCTGAGTCAGTGAGAAACTTAGACCACAGCCAGACTGCTGGTCCAGGGTTTAGGCAAGGTTGTAAAAAAGAAAAAAATATGGGCCAAGATAGGGTTCACAAAGAGGGGTCAGGACTGGTCTTGTGTGGAGGTAGACTCATTGATGAGGTTGTCTCCAGCAGGATGCTAACAGGTACTGAGAAACACATGAAAAGAATCTATTTGAATATCATAGCCTAGGCCAGCATTTCCTAAAGCATGTTCTATGAAATGCTTTGGAAAACAAAAACAAAGAAAAAATACAAATAAAAAATCAGATAGGGTAAGAAAATATGATCAGTAACTATTCCTCCAAACCACACCTCTCTTTAAGGTTTTCTTTGGGTATTAACACGTCAAACACTATGAGAAATCTTGGAGCAAAGAAACCTCCTTACCTGAATACCCCTTGTTTTCCACACTTATTTCATCAATGACTAATTCTTCTTCCCTACACCACATGCACTCACAACAAGTTTGAAATAAGTAAATAAGGAGAATTAAGAAGACAGCAGGTTTAGCCAAGTAGGAGAGGAATT
Source organism: Eschrichtius robustus (assembly GCF_028021215.1). Lineage (NCBI taxonomy): Eukaryota > Metazoa > Chordata > Mammalia > Artiodactyla > Eschrichtiidae > Eschrichtius > Eschrichtius robustus. Next base: position 64,046,442 of record NC_090826.1, read on the forward strand.
AAATCCTTTGGGGGGACTCCAATGAAAAATATGTCAGTAGTGACTTTGAAGCCCTTTTCTTTGTCAGTAACTTAAGCTGTTGTTTCCCACAAATTAAAGCTATAAAGATGTGACCCCACCCTGAGAGATTCAGTCTCACAGGTATATCATCAGATACTTCCGCTTGCTGGGTCTGAGTTTGGATTCTGGATGGGGACCTATAATGCCCAATGACATCTTATATGTAATATTTCTTTTCTTCCCTGTAATTCAAAAAAAGACGAAGGTCACAATATTCAAACTTAACCTAAATGTACAGTGATATCCCTGAAGTGATGCTGTTTATTTCACTGATATGTAAAACAGATCATATGGATTCATGTTCAATCTAAAACCTGAGGGGAAACCTGGAAAATCTATTAATATTCTTTTTTTTAGTAAGTATCTGTGATATTTTGGAAAATATCAAATTTAAATGGCCTGTCTTTTGCTAGGTCCGGAAACAGAAAAAAGAATTTTAGAATTCTAGGAGAGAACTGAGTCTGGGCCAGTAAATCTCTGCCATGTCCCTTCCCAGATCCTTACCATCAACCTTGATGGGTCTTTGAAGTCAGAGTAGAGATGGAAATGGTGCCGTGTTGGAAGCAGCAGCAACACAAGCTCCAGATGTTCTGACAGGTGGCCTCTAGGAAGGCTTCACTATAAGGGCAATTAATATGGATGTGACCTTCATCCTGAAATGAGCAAAAGAGGCTTTTTGATATATTCCACGTTTCAGGTCTGAGACTATTTCACAGCAGTCAAGATCGGATAAAACAAGCCTATTAAGGCTCTCTGGATTCAAATTTACAAGAGTGTGTTGAGAGGAGAGAACATTTATCATGAAGGGTCCAAAGTATTTTAAGCGTTTTCCCCTCCACAAATGACAAAACTGTATCTTAGAAGCCTCTCTCAGTCCCCACTCCAGTTCATACCTCACACACCCACACACACCTCTACAAATCTACAAATACGCACACATGCATACATAGATGTACATTTCATACACTCATAATATAATAAATATAATATATAAATAAATTCCGTTTGGAGTTATATAACACACACTGAATTGTTCTTCACCTCATGAAGTTCACATAGAATATATTTACCCACTTTTAACTTGAAATATCCAACCCATATTTCAAATTTTAACTTCCCTTTTACTCTCTCCAAATATCTTCCCATACTTTACTTTAGAATGAGTTAAGTAGTATTGTCCCTGGGTTTCCAAAGCATCCTAAAACATCTGTGTATCTTGGAGCCCTTATTGTATTACATTGAAATATGATTAGCATCTTATGGTCTGAAGATTTCTCAGAGAGCAAGGACCTAGTCTTGTATTCCCAGAACAAAGCAGTTTCTGACACACACCATATTCCCAATACTGCTCGTGGAATTCATCCTTACCTGAACCTGTGTACACAGTTAAATGGTAATCTATCCAGACAAGATTGTTTAAAACCTAAGAGAGGGTAGGCAAGTGAAAATATAATGAGTCAATGTACTAATTATAATTCTGTGTGTATGAAAGAGACCTTTCTTAAACTCACATTTGACTGATACTTTCAAACAGTTGGTCATCTGATTAAATATGTTTAAAAAATAAATGTAGTTCATCATTGTGGGGTGCCAAATCCCTCTCAAAATTTTATTTCATGGTAAGATGAGACAGTTTTTTTAGTCTAATAATTTAATTTTAGTTTGAATTAAGTAGTCCTTTGATTAAATATTAAGGACAATATGATAAGAATTTGCTCACATTGTTTTTTTATAGTATTGAACACAATATCTCACTCAAGAATATTTGCTATCACCAAATAAGTATGATATTTACAAATGGTTTATAATTGGCTTGCAACCATCTTTTAACATTATGTGTTTCTCTTAACTTGAAACACCTACTCTCTCTGGTTTTTCTCAGATGAAATAATCACATATAAAAAAGGGCACTCCTTTTGAGAGGTGAGATCATAGAATTATGGCAGCTGTCATCTGAATTATGAATTTCTTACAAAGTATTGTTGTTTTTCATTATTGTCACACTTTAAACACCTATTTGACTCTAGCTCCCACAGGGACTGATTGAATGGTCAGAAGGTTGGAAGTGTCTGCATATATAAATGAGGCTATTTTTTTTAATGACACACATTATTTTAGGCCCATCTAATATTTTCTGGGAGCATGCTATCTAATACTCCATCTGAAGTTTCTCACAATCATCCAAAGTGTTTACTCTCAGAGACAACTTAGTATAATAGACAAATTTTACCAAGTTAATATCTACTTCCTCTTCCAAATCATTAATAAATATAGCATATAAACCATCTGTACTTCTAATCCACTGTTGTTAAATAACCTGAGGCTTAGTCTCTTTTCCAAAGTTGCTTCAACTGTACTTCATATTGTTGTTATTGTTGTTCTCTAAGTGCAAAGAGTCTCATTTTTAAGTCCATTGTTCATCACTAGGTATAAGAAAATGACTCATCCACCTCCCTCACGGAATAGCACTCCACTGTGGAAGAAACCTCTTCTTTCATAATCACAGTGAAAACTACCATGCTATCATCCATTACTCAATATTACACAGCATGAAACTAACTGGATGCTTCCACACTCCTTTCTAGGCACCAAACAAACTATTCAAAGCAGCCATTTATTCATGAGAACAGGAAACTGGTTCTTCCTATAATCTTTCCAATGTATTGCTGACGTGGTAATTCTGCAACAATTAAGCTCATCCTTTATTATTCTCAATGTAAGATGATTTTGCACGCTATTTTTATTTGATTTATAAACTTTGCCTTTCAACCACAATGAGCATTACCCACATTTTATGAGTCTCTCCTCTCCTTTTAGAGGAAGAAACCCCATAAAATCAAAAGACAAGCTTTAGCAAGGATACATCACACATAACCAGTTATGATGTCAGTTTTCTTAAGATGGTAACTACAGGGTTAAAAAATAAACCATTGGAGGATTTTTTTGAAAGGCATCTGCGTCATCTCCTTTGTTATTTTAGAACAGTGTGCTGAAAATAAATAAGGCATAAAATCCAAAGACCTAATTTTCAACACTTTATCCTTTCCGTTGGCTATGTGACTTTTGGAAAGACCCAACTCTTAAATTTGGTTTCTTTAACTATAATGCAGATGATGGCAGCTGCCTGTTTACCTTGGCATACCATTATAAAACTTAAATCATATATTATATGAAGGAACTTTGTAAGATGTAGAGCAGAATGCAAAGGTGATGCAATATTAGCAGTCTTACCAGAAAATGAATAACGCTGAAGAAAATTGAAAATTAAGATAATATCATGATATTTTAAACAAGCATGTGTAAGAGCATAATTTTTCTTTTCCTGAATGTTAAAAGACAATATTAAAAATTAAGCTTGACACATTTAAATTGAAGTATTAAGTTTAAGAGGTTGTGGTTATAGCAAAACTATGCTTCTCTTTAATGGACATAATAATCTAGCAATACAAAATGAGGCAGGCAAATACTTTTCCCACAAAATAGAGTCAAATGATTCTTCCTAACAAGACTATATATACATAAAGGTGGTCATCCACTAGAAGGGAGCCAAAGAATAAACTAGAAATTTGAGTAGCAGTCCTTAAAAAGCAATCTGAATCTGTTGTCCCTTTATGTCTTTGACTTCAAAGCAGTTAGAGAAATAGAGCACTCAATTACAAATTATATCAATAAACTTTGCTTAAAGAAAAACAGTTTAGTGTCCCAGCTGTGAGGTGGAATGAATTGCTTCAAAGACAATTGCTGTGAACTGGGTTTCTGCAAGCTGGCCATGGTCAAAAGGAAAAATTGACACATTTAAGAAGGGACAGAGCTTATTGAATATAGTCAGGCCTTGTGATAGTTCTGTTAATCTCTTGTCCGTTTCTTTCCCTTCTCCTAATTCACTAAGAATATAGGTAATAAAAGAACTGAAATCTAGTTAAATCCTCACTGGTAAATTAGATCTGAACCTTTGACAAGACCATGACGTGCTAACTCTGTTACTTGATCTGTAAAATGGGGAAGTCAGATTCTTCCAAGCTTTATGTTAATTTTATTTTCTAATAATCCTTCTTCTCTGAAGTGCTCCTCATGTATGTGCTAAAGCTAATTTGTACTGGTTTGCTTGTTTTCAGGATATGACTTGAGACTTAATGCTTCTACTTTTAGTCACCAATGTCCAATATTGCTTATATTCCACTCTGTGAATTTCCTACACAGCTGCTCATTGCTACATTTTCCCCCTCTGTTTGCTTTTGAGCATCCATTGCTGCATTAAGAAGATTCTTTGATGCTTTAAGTTTCTGAAAGGTTAACCAGTATAAACCTTTGTACCAAGGGGTGACTTGAGATTTTGGAAACCTGGTATAGCTGTGTTCAATAATTATACCCATGAAAATAACAGTATGTATCTTTGAATGCTTGCTGGGACCAGACATAACTGGGGGAAGGGAGAAGGCACATCCTCCATGATCTTCTTTCTTTTTTTTTTTTAAATGTAACTTCTTTTTCTTTTTTTTTTTAAATTTTATTTATTTATTTATTTATTTATTTATTTATTTATTTATTTATGGCTGTGTTGGGTCGTCGTTTCTGTGCAAGGGCTTTCTCTAGTTGCGGCAGGCAGGGGCCACTCTTCATCGTGGTGCACGGGCCTCTCATTATCGCGGCCTCTCTTGTTGCGGAGCACAGGCTCCAGACGCGCAGGCTCAGTAGTTGTGGCTCACAGGCCCAGTTGCTCTGCGGCATGTGGGATCTTCCCGGACCAGGGCTCGAACCCGTGTCCCCTGTATTGGCAGGCAGATTCTCAACCACTGCGCCACCAGGGAAGCCCCATGATTTTCTCAAGCAGGCAACACCTTGACTCCTAGTCAGGTATTTCTGAAATACTTGGTTTATAATGAAAATATATCAGGTATCAATGTCATGAAGAAATGAGTCCTATCATGATCCTAGTAGTATTTTTGGCTCTAAGAGGAGGCATGATAACTGTAAGGAATAGATTCTCAACCATATACCATCCTATCCATCCATCAGTTAATTAAGCAGGAAAATTCATGAGAATACTTTGTTCCTTTAACATATTTTAGGCCTATGCGGTATGCAAACACATGAACTAATCAACCACATGTAAATATTTATTTAAATATTCTGAAATATAGTGTATTTCTTAACCATTGATATAGTTCAGCAATACCTACACTGTTGTTGTTTGTTTGTTTGTCTGGTTGGGGCAGTAATTGTAGTTTGAGGTACTCAGTTCAGTGTACACTAAATTAGCATTCCTCACTTGGCTTCCCTTGTTTGCTCCTAAACATGATCAACACTCTCGACTTTAACGAAAGAAGGAAAAGAAGAGGAAAAAACAATAAACCCAGCATTCAACAAAGCTGTAGAAGCTTGAATGACAAACATGTTACATCTCTAACGCAAAGGTCACCTTTGAGTTGAGAATCTGAAATGCTCTCCGAAGTTGTCTCATCCTAAGAAGGCAGCAAGAACAAACAGGAAAAAGTACTGGCATGCTCTATGGTCAAAGAGAAAAGTAAAGGAGACACAGGCACTCAGCATGACAGCTACAATGCATTGCAGGCCTAAAATATAATAGAATATTTTCTTCACTACTGATAATTTTTCTTTACTATTGATTATTTTACAAAGGGGAAAACAGGCTCAGAGGGGCTCAGTAACCTCTCCAAATTCATGCAACTAATAAGAAGTAATGTTGTAGATTTTATGCCAGATCCATCTGAGCACAGGTATTATGTAAGCTAATAGGAATTGAACACTTACTACTTGCCAGGCAGTAGCCTATGCATTTTACATATATTACCTTATTTATTCCTTTACAAGATTTTTATATAGATATTATTATAATCCAATGATTTAGATTAAAAAATGAAGACTTAATAATTTAATTAACTTGCTCAATGTTACCCATCTACTAAGTGGCAAAAACCTGACTGTGAATACTCTCATTTGACCTCAAAGTCTATATTCTTAGCCACTATTTTTTTTAGTATACACCATCTGAATTCTAAAAGATTATATTCTACTTTGGAATCAGAAATACATACTTGTAGGGGCTTCCCTGGTGGCGCAGTTTTTGGGAATCCGCCTGCCAGTGCAGGGGACACGGCTCAAGCCCTGGTCCAGGAAGATCCCACATGCCACGGAGCAACTAAGCCCATGCACCACAACTACTGAGCCCACGTGCCACAACTACTGAAGCCCACCCACCTAGAGCCCGTGCTCCGCAACAAGATAAGCCACCGCAATGAGAAGCCCGCACACCGCAGTGAAGAGCAGCCCCCGCTCACCACAACTAGGGAAAGCCTGCACTCAGCAATGAAGACCTAACATAGCCAAAAATAAATAAATAAATAAATTTATTTTTTAAAAAAAGAAATACATACTTGTAATACTCAATGCATTCATTTATTAAGTGCTGACTATAGGATATACTTTATTAGAAACTGGAGATCCAAAGAAAAGTTAATCCATGCCTGTCTCTGCATTTGGGAACATAACAGTAGCAACAACCAAACCCAATCATAGAAAGCTGTCTATAGTTACACAGCCACATGTGATACAAATTTCTACATGCGGTAGAAATAGGAAAGAAACAATACTAAATGCAAGATGAAAATGATAGTAGCACTTATTTCAGGTATGTGTAGAGTCATGTTATATGTCTAGTTAATTAATTAGTAAACACTCAATGAAACATCCTGTACCAAGCCTTTTGTAGGTGCTCAGCAAACTGCAAGTAAAGAAAAAAGAGAAAAACATTACCTATCCTAATGGAGTTCACATTTGATAAAGTCCCAATTATATTTACTGTATTACCTTTATCAGTAGAAACACTATTAGTCTAATTGATATATAAATAGAAGACACTTGCTATTGACTTCAGGCATACATAGAAAGATAAAAGAATATGTGATTTTATACATAACCATTATTCACTCTTCATATCTATTGATTTTTAAAATATTTAACATTGGATATTAATGATTGTTATATCTCCTAGCTAGTTTGAAAATCATAATTTTTCTCTGGTAGATAGAAAAATAATACCTATTTCTACTGTGTTGAGCTGTTGATTTGAAATCCAGCAGTGTATACGCATGTGGGACTGCATGTCAATCAAACCCTTTCTTACAGCCTCGCACTCCACCTCCCCCAGCCCCACCCTCATAGCTCTCTTAGATCAGTTAATGTCAAGTATAAAATAGGATGCTGTATCTCCAATCTAAATCCACACCACCTTACTTTACCTTAAACTGTTTCTCTTCTCCTGCCATTTCTGATATATTTTTTTCCCAAATGTATTGTGCTTTTGACCTTATGGCAAACAGACAAATTAATCACAAGGAAATAAAGGCACTGCCCAATCTGGCTTAACTGCAGAAGTCCATTTAATTCTATTGCTCTTCTCAAGTATTTCCCAGGGTCCACACTGAATGGATATAATTTTGCAGCTACTGATTTTCTAAGGGATTCAAAACAAATCATGAGAAAATATGCACATGGCCCAAAAAAGGAGCACTTTAATTCATTTTGCAATTTATACAAATCTACACCTACTATAGCTTGCCATTTAGGAAATTACCTTAAACCATTTTCCAGTCACCAACCATTAACCTAGCTTGACGAATGTCCACTAACTTCCCTACAGTTAAGGCACTATAAAATCCCCATTTATCCCACCAGCTAGATTTTATTTCACTCAAAAGACTCCTGCCACCCACAATGGTTGTCAGCTACCATGCAGAGCCTTCCTACTTTTGTTTTAGTGAAAACCTTTCAAATAAGTACTCAGAAGCGTTTGTCTCAGAATCCTCCCCCACCCCATGTCTTACATGTATTGCTGAAGACAAAGCTCAAAGATATTTTCTTTTCATTATTTTTTTTTTTCTTTTTAAAATACAATTGGACTTAAAGGTTGTTCAGTTTGGGAACAAATTGACAGAAATCATTTCTGACATAGAAGCATGCCTGAGTGATGCATATGCTATTACCTGTTGGCATCTTTCTCTACCTGCTTGAGTTTACCTGTCAGCTTTGAGAGAGGCAATGGCTGATTTTCCATGCAAGCTTATCTACAAGCAGAGGCTCAGAAAGAAACTCTCTGGAAGGGGGATCTGTTTTGAGAGCTTTCACATTATGTCTTGTTCCTACGGAAACCATTTTTGTCTTGTTTGTGCAAGAACAGACCTGTTTCTGTCATATGAAAAAGGGTGTACATGTTTTATTTTGCTTTTTGATCTCAGATTATAATTGTAAACCTAATTCAATCATGTCGAAGTGACATTATTTTACATATTTTCTCTGTTTATCCTTTACTCAGTGAGAGGGTTTGAATTTGAGCTGAAGAGATTAGAGATAACCTTTGATATTATAAAAATTTTAAATGTTTCTTAATATAAATCACTATGAATTTACTAAAGTCAGGAAAGTAAACATAATAGTATAATTGTGTTAAAGTTTATTGATATAGTATCTTAATAAAGAGGTAGTTATTCTAAGCTTCACAGAAAAAAGAAAAGTGCTTTTTATAAAATGTTCATAAATTTGTATTTCTCAGTGTTCAGGAAAAGATGTTGACATTCACACACTTCAAGTGCATTTAGTCAAAAGTTATTATTTGTCTTCTATGTATTGTGAGGATCACTTTGTAAATCATTTTTTTGATCCTAAAACTTCATTTTTCTTTTTCTTCTTGGGAAAAACACCCATATATTCTTCAATGATTTTCAACAGAAATGCTAGTTACTTCAGACAGTCCACTTCTGGAATAAGGGAATCAGCCTCAAACTGAGGCTGTGGAATAAGGGAATCAGCCCCAAACTGAAAATTTCTTTTTCTATCTGTAATATATTTTTTAAATCATGGCTCTGACGTCAATGTATCTTGGGAAGTAAAAATGAAATCAGTAATTCTTTGTTTCTGAGATGAATTCCAAAATGCAGACTCTATCTCAGGGGCAACCCCAGGTTTAATTTTCTCATCGATTACAAAATCCATGGAATTAGGAATCTGAGAGTCATAAAATAATTGTGTATTATAGGGATAACTCTCCTCCTTCACTGTCCCACTTCCTATCAGTGTGCATGAGGTAATCACCTCCTTCTTTCCTTATAAATAACACCTAACAGCTTGAGAGGCATGGTTCGTGCTATTCATTCTCAGGACTGTATCTCTTACAGTTGCTGCTGTGGGCACACGATGAGAGGGAGATTTGTTCACTACTCCTTCATCTGTGCTGCCTCTCTAGTAAGGCTATCACTCAAACAAAGATACGGTATAATTAAAGCACTATGTTCTCTGCAAGGACAGAAGAGCCCAACGTCAGGACAGTTCCCATTATAAATTTGGTTTGTCCATGTCTGTTCCACTTCTGTTGTTACTTTTTAATCATCACTCCCAGCAGGCATTGTTTGCCTATTGAGACAGTATCTAAATGAGTTGAGAATTCTGTCAGGTTTACATCAGCCATGGGTACCGCAGACACTACTAACTCATTAAAAAAAAGAAATTCAAAAGAAACAAATACGAATTTTTCCCTAACTTTCAGATACTGCTATCTAACAATGATTGTTCATGGTTTAAGATGTGGAGATACAATCTACAGCTCCACAGTAGACCAACTTGTTATTTTTGTTTAAACAGACTTCATAAATGTTTAAGAAAACGTTGCCCTATAATTTCATTTTTTGTTTCATTAAGGATATGTGTATTATATGCCTCAAGGAGTTTGAATGACTCTATATTAGCTAAAGTACACAGTATTTATTCTAACAAAATTTAAAAACAAAATCAAATCATCATAATCTGTGACATATTTTATACATACAATCATTTCCAGTTAAGACAGAGATGGAAAATCCAGATAATTGCACACTGCAAATAAAAATTGCACACTGAGTTTGGCATCAGGTTGCCTTCTGCATGGCTAAAGCTATCATTTGAGCCCACTGTAGAATGACGTTTATTGACATATTCAGTAATTTTTCTTCTATTCAAAATTTACCTCCCCCAGCACAGTCTTTAAAAAAATGGCTTTCTTTTGTAATCTTAGAGCTCTGTTTCTGCATTGGCAAACCACTACACTTTCAGGCACTTATAGAATAAAAATAATCATAATAAAATCTTGTGTTTAGAATTATCACAAAGCTTTTAGGCAAAGACAGTGCCCAATTAAGTATTCTCCAATCGGAAAAGAATTTTAATGGAGTCCCTTTGCTTACACTTTTACATTATCAAGATTTATTGTATTATTTTAATATAAAAAATATGTAACCATTACAGCTACCTTTTTAAAATATGATAACACAAAGACTAAAATGATTTACCTTGACAGCTGTATCAATTAACTATAAGCAATTTACTTAATAGCCCTCCATCTAAATTTTGTTTCCTTTGACCTTAAAGATTAGAGAAAATAATTGTCTGTAATAGGACATTCTTATTTAGCTTACATCAGGTTCTTTTTTCTTCCCATTGCTTAAGAGTGAAACTTACCAAATACATTAATTACAAATATAGATATTTTCTAAATATTTGTTAACCCTTCAACCATTTAACAAAAGAAGGCAGGCCTTTCTGGAAAACATTCTAATTTATATTTTAAAATATATTAATCCCTCAATAATGGCAATTATTTCTTATAAAGTATTTTTTTCTACTGTAGTACAGTTATAAACCTATCACAGCTAGTAACCTAATAAGGGGAGAAATAAATACCTCCCTCACAATCCCCCAAACCCATCAAATCCAACTCATTTCCTTAACTCTTGATTTATTAACTTTGGAATTGTAAGCCTTCTCATAGCTGGTAAATACTAAAAGCAAAATGAATATCTTTGTAAAGGATCTATGTCAATATTTTTCAAAAATCCACTGAAATATTTACATACAAGAATATATCCTTCTCTGGAGTAGTTACCTTCAGAACCTGCACTTATCTCAAAGTGTTATCAGTCTGAAAACATTTTGGGACTGCTCTAAAAGATTTCCATTCTGAGAGATGGCATGCAGAATGAACGAAAAGTCTAGGGTTTTTAACTGGAGAGGCCTGAGTTTAAGTTCTAGCTTCATTGTGTCAGTAGCTCTGTGAAAAATTACTTACTCTCTCTATGTCTGTTGTTGAACTGTAAAAGGAAGTCCACAATAATAGTGCTGATATCTAGATTGCAGTGAGGATTAAATTTTTTAAAGTTCAAAAAATGTCAAGTGCTGAGCATTCTGTTTGACAAATAGTATGACCTCAATAAATATAAGCTATTATATCTGAAAGCGTGACCCTTTCAAAAATAACCTCTCCCTTAAAAGAAAAATACAGATATGCCACCATTGAAGGAAATTAAAACTATGTATTGGAGGCTTAGAAGAGAATTTCAAATAAGGAGATCCAAATTGTTTTTAAAAATGACTTAATCTTTAAAATTCAAATGTATTGGATTTTTAAGGTGAAATGGTCGTAAATGTTTATAAGCCCAAGTTCTGACATGTTTGTGAAAAATTATCACTTTTATTCTAAAAGTGTATTCTAAAACTTTTGTTTATAGAGTTTTGGGTCTCAATTGTGTTGCCTCAATATCTGCCACTAGGAATTGGGGAACAGGAATTAGGAAGGGGGTGGTTCATATGCAGGAGGGCTGAAGCACTCAACATAGAAACCAAATGTTAAGAAGAATCTCGGAGAGAAATATGTGGTAAGGATTTTCCAAATCACTTATTGTTATTAAAAGATAATACATGATGACAATGCAAAATGAAGGGCAGTGGGTAGGATACAGTTGAAAGAGCATTGAATTCAGCAACGAAAAGATTGGGCTTGATTACTGCCATTATTATTCAAAAATGCTGCAATCCTAGACAAGTTATTAAGCCTGTAAGACTGCTTATCCATCCATAAAGTAATAAATACTTCTAAGAGCTGTTGTAATGAGCATACTAAGTAACATTAAGTGAAAATTTCAATATAGTGTGTGGACCATCCAAACATAAATCTTATACTTTTTAAGACAGCCTTGTGAGCATATTCAGCTGAGGTGAAAATAACAAGATGATAAAGTAAGTGTTACTTACAAATATAAAGAGAAATGAAGATTAAATTTAAATTATCAGAACCAGAGCTAAGATAAGATTAATAACAGTATATAAAATATTTCTCTTTCACTTTCAGACTAAAATGTCTAAATGAAAGTAATTTCCCACTTTTATGTGTGAATATCAATAAAAAGATATAAAAAAAGATACTGTGTTATTGCTATTGGGAAGACAGGCAGTAAGCAGCATGCTATAATAAAGATTCAGCTGTCATTTTGGGGAACATGAACGTTTTAAAATCTCATGGGTTGGGTCAGTAGAAGGGCTGTTGCAAACTCTCTTGTGCCTTGATTTTTCTGTAGCATTTGACATCATTAACAATTTCCATAAATTATCTTTTCACATTTTAATCCCTTCCCAAATTTCCCCAACAAAAATCGAAACCCTTTATCATACCAACTGCCTACCTATTTCCTTCTTTACCTAGTATAAGGAACATTGAGAAAAAAATAAAAGACAACTGAGTGGATTAAAACTTCTGTAGGACTGCAGTCCCCAGCTTCAGTTGGGACCTTGGTTATGACCATCAATCCTGTCCATGCACATCTGTTCTGCTTCCTCTTTAATTCCTGCTGAAGCCGTTCCAAACTTTCCCCAGTCTCCTTAAGACACTCACACCTCAGTTTCACTTTTAGCAGATACCTTTAATTGTACTTCAGAAAAAAAGGTGACTTTTCTGTCATCTAAGATGACAAGAATCCCATCAACTTTTTCTTCTGCCACCCACATATATATATATATATATGTACATCAAAAATCACTCTATTTTATTTTTCCTCCTATTTCAGTAAAAGAGGTGTTATTCTTCACTCTGGATGTACATTTTCAGAGACCTGTCTTCCTATTTCCTTACATTCTTCCCCTCTACTGATTCTTGAAGATATAAACACGTTTAAGTATCTTTGATCTTAAAATTAAAACCAGTTAAAAAAGCAGCAAAGAACCATTACCTAATTAATAATGAAGTGAGATGACAAAAGTGTCTATAGTCATTTTTACCCTTTTTATTACCATTCATTTAGTCTTCAAGTCACTGTAATCTGGATGTTTTTTCCCACCCATCAGTGAAACTGCTGTAGCAGGGTTAAACGTGACACACTAATTACAAATTATAACGGAAACTTTTAAGTTCTGATCATATTTGATTCCTCTGCAGTATTGACATTGTTAACTGTTTTCTTTCTCTCTTTGTTTTTGAAGTATAATTGACCTACAACACTATGCTAGTTCGTGTTATACAATATAGTGATTTGATACTTCTGTACATTTTTAAACGATCACTACCATAAGTCTAGTTATAATATGTCACCATACAAAGATATTACAGAGTTATTGATTACATTCCCCACACTGTACATTTCATACCCCTGACTCATTGATTTTTTAACTGGAAGCTTGTAGCTCTTATCTCCTTCACCTATTTCTTTCCTCCTCTGACCCCTTTCCCTCTGGCAACCACCTGTTTGTTCTCTGATTCTGTAACTCTGTTTTCTTTTATTTATCCCTTTAACATTTATTCTGTAATGGAGTGTTTAAAAACCTTTTCTGATATAAATTTGCAATTTTCTGTTTGTGTCTACTTATCACCCCACTCATCGTTTTGTATATTTTGGCCTTTTTGTTTCTGGTAGAAGAGCTCCTTTCAACATTTCTGTAAGGCAGGTTTAGTGTTGATGAATTCCCTCAGATTTTGTTTTCTTGTTATTTGCCTCACTTTATTACCTTACTCTAAATTTCCTAGGTAGTGTTATCTTCCTCCACCTAACTTTTGAAAATCAGTGTCCTGCAGGATTTCATTCATGGTCCTCTCCTTAAAGTCTGTGATATACACATGCTGATGACATTCAAATCTTTATTGCTAAATCAAGTGATTCTCTTCAATGTCATTTTCTGAACATTTTCATTTAACTATCTCACAACTGCACTAAACAACTTCTAAATGGGACTCAATATATTAGTACCAAACTTTGACTTTTGCCTATATACGTTAATTTTAATAAATGACATCAGTCAGACGTTCAAGTTTGAGTGTCTACTCCTTTATCACTCTCCAAATTCAATCATTCAACACATCTTTTCAGTTTATACTCCAAGCCATTCTTGCTTTCCTTATCCCTTCTGCCCCATTCCTACTTTAGCTTTCACCATAGTTTGTTTGGAATTCTGCACCAGTTTGAAAATGACTACTTGTTTCTGCACATCTTTCATCTGTACTACTATCAAAGGTTTCCTGCCCAGGCACTCCTTTCTGGATTTGAACATAATCCCTGGGTATCTTGCAAAAAAGAGTAAGCAGGCTGAGATGATCATACTTTCACTGCCACTTACATAGCCTTCCCCTAACTCCCATGGTCCCACCCCTGGAGCTCCAACTAATAATTCCATTGTCAAAGTCCATTCCACAGCATGCACACTCTTGAAATGAGCATGCTATGCCATGCCCCAACCTTCACATAAGAGTAAGAAGCAGAAAAAAAAAAAAAAAAGTAAGAAGCAGAGAGATGGGGGGAAATATCATAAGTGAGTGATGACTAAATTAAGTTTGTATGATCCCCTACCAATTTATTTCCAGGCCCCCCATATGCATACCCATAGCCCTGGAGCTTTCTTGGCATCAATGACTCACCATAAGTATCACATATTTACTAGGTCCAGGCCCCCATTCTAAATTTAGCTGATCTTGATTTATATTTCTTATTTTTATCCATAGCACAGACACTCTCAGTCCTATCCCATGTCAGTACACAGAACCTGGACCCCCTTGGCACTATCCAATTACCCTCTGTTCCTTTAGTTTTGCCCAAGGCCCAACCATTTCTTCAAAAAAGGATAAAAGGAAGCAAACACATGATACCTGCTACTTATGTGTGTCAACACAGTCTTCCATTGACCATAGAACTTTCCAGGCAACCCCTACCCTCCCATGTGAATATGGTCTCAAATGTCTTCATTGCCTATCTATAACTTTAAGATTATTAAGTATAGCCTTTCCAAAGCATACAGATTATTTCATTTTTTGCCTATATTTCTAGCAACATCTCTTGATATTTTCCAAAACTCAATGGGGAGATGAACATAACTGGGTTATTCTTCATTACTTCTCCATCACATGAGATATTGATGGAACATGCCAGGTACCCAATAAATATTCTTAAATTAACAAATTAAGAAATTACTAAGACTTCTGGAACAAATATTTTGCAAAGATCTGTATTTTCCTTATTCCTTTTCAGGAAATCATCATAAAATAAAATGGACTAAAATGGATTAAAAGTTAAATTACAACCTCCAGAGTGGGGTCATCTTTTTGTTCTGGTCATGGTGAATTAATAGATATCTGACTTATCTTCTTTCATAAGCAACTAAACAAAGGACAAAATATATGAAACTATTGTGCTCAGGAAATTAATAACAGACTGTGCAAAGTTTTTATTCCATAAACCTTGCAAGAAGAAAACACATGAGTTTTGCCCCACAAGTGTAATGACTTTCTGCCTGGCAGCACTTTCCAAGCTAAGCACAGAGAAATGGAGCTCAGGGATTATGGATCTTGCTATTTAGAAAAAACAAAGGTTAGATCTCAGTGCTGTGGAGGTGGCATGATTTTTCAGGGCAGGGTACAGAAAACAGGGAGATACTTAGAAAAGGAGACACAGAAATATGTATAGCTTCAATTAACTCTGGCCAAACACTAATCTTGATGTCATAGGCTTAATTCTCTGTTCTAGTTATGTCTTACTCTTTCCTTCAGAAAATAAAAACATTCCTAGCTAACACAAATGTTGGAAATTATCAAACAAAGTCATTAAATTGTGGGCTATCAATACATTCAAATAATGAGTGAATGTATAGTTAATCTCAACAGAGAGATGGAAAAACAATACAAAAAAGGTAACCAAATGGAAATTCTACATCTGAAAGGTACAAAATCTGATATTTAATAAAAATTAATGGAAGGGCTTACAGAAGAATAAGCACTAAAGAACAAAAATTAAATTACCTGATGGCAAAGCAAAAAAAAGTTATCCAAACTGAGGCATAAAGAGAATTAAAGACTGAAAATAAATTGGAAAGAACCTCAGTAATCTGAGGGATAATATCAAACAGTATAACAAACGACTGAAGTTCTAGAAAGATAGGAATGAGAGAGAGACATTTTGGCAAAACAAATATTTAAACATATATAACAGCCCCAAACTTTACAAATTTGATGGAAGCCATAAATCTAAATACCCAAGAATTTGAATGAAACAAAACTGGGGTCAACACAATGAACAACACACATAAGTATAATGTAGTCAATTGCTCAAACCAAATTTAAAAAGAAAATTTTAAAAAGAGACAAAGAATAAAAAGAAGCATTGCATATTGAAGAGAGTAATAAGAATGCCCATTAACTTCTTATCAAAAACCACACAAACCCTAAAACAAATGAATAAGTCCTTCACATAGCTGCGGGGAAAAGTTAACTTAATATTCCTTATCCAGTAACACTACTTTTCAAATATAAAGACAAAATAAAGACATTTTCATATAAAAAAAAAAAGGTGAGAGAATTTGTCACCATCAAATCAGCACAACAAGAAATGTATAACAAAGTTCCTTAGGGATATGATACCAGATAGATAACAGTAAAACCTAGACATACTGGGAAGATCCCACATGCTGCGGAGCAACTGGGCCCGTGAGCCACAACTACTGAGCCTGTGTGTCTGGAGCCTGTGCTCCGCAACAAGAGAGGCCACGATAGTGAGAGGCCCGTGCACCGTGATGAAGAGTGGCCCCCACTCGCCGCAACTAGAGAAAACCCTCGCACAGAAACGAAGACCTAACACAGCCAAAAATAAATAAATAAATAAATAAAAATTAAAAAAAAAAAAAAGACAACACTGGTGTAGCTTACTATAAAAAACAAAAACAAAAACAAAACAAGACAAAACCAAGACATACATAAAGGAACCTTTGTTTCAGAAATAATAAACATATATGGGGTGGGGGTGGAATCAAGATGGCACCTGAACTCATCTCCTCCCACGGGGACACCAAAATTACAACTACTTACAGAGCAACTGTCTATGAGAATGACCTGAAGACTAGCAGAAAAGATTTTACACAACTGAAGATATAAAGAAAGAGCCACCGTGAGAACAGTAGGAGGGGTGAAGACACAGTCTAGTCAGAATGCATACCCCCAGGTCGGCAACCCACAAATGGGAGGAATATCACAACAGTAGAGGTCTTCTCCAAGGAGCAAGGAGTCTGAGCCCCACATTGGGCTTCCCAGCCCTGGGGTTCTATACCAGGAAATGAGCCCCCAGGATGTCTGACTTTGAAAACCAGTGGGGTTTAATTTCAGGAGAACAAGAGGGCTATAGGAAATAGAGCCTCTGCTCTAAAAAGTACATGCAATATCTCGCACACTCTGGGTCCCAGTGCAGAGGGAGTTATAAAATAAATAAGTCATGGAGATGTAATATACAACCTAAGGAATATGGTCAATAATACTGTAGTAAATTTGTATGAGTCCAAGTGGTAACTAGACTTATCATGGTGATTTTTGTAATGTATTTAAATGTTGAATCACTATGTTGTACACCTGAAACTAACATGATATTATACATCAAATATAATTTAATAAAAATAATAATAAAATATAATTTGATTTTTTAACAATTTAAAAAATCGATGTGCTACCAGAAGATGTAATAGACATATTTTTCCTCATTTCTCCCATTAAAAACAACTAAAACATTGAATAAAATTTAAAAAACAAACATAAAAAAATCTCTGAAAGGTAAAGAGAAGAGAGACAGGCTATGAACTTGGGACCCAAGGAATGACATGGTGGTGATTTTCCTGGGTTTTCTTTTTGCCTCATAGATCTTAGACTAGGAGCTGAATAAGGTGGCATCCTTGAAAGTCATATAGGAACAGAAGAGAAAATACACAACAAAAATTGTTCTCTATAGCAGAGAACTCATTAAGGAGCAGCCCAGAAAGACAGAGATATTTTAGACAATAACCACTAAAGTGTAGTGCCCCCCCCCCCCAAAAAAAAAAACACACAGAAAACAAACAAACTGTGGTTCAGCCCATCTCTTGTTAGCCAAGGGAAAGTAGAGAGCCTATACTTCCACTTCAAGAGGCTGTAACAAGATGATCCAACATCTCCACTTGGGTAGTAACAGAGAACACCAAGGAGGAAGCCAAAATTTTCTTTCTCATCAACGAGTAATAAACCCTCCTCCCTGAGGTGTAAGTAGAGACATAAAATGTCACTATACCCTTACCAGAATGACTAAAAAAAAAAAAAAAAAAGTGGCAAAACCAATGCTGGAGGATGCAGAGAAACTGGATAATCATGAAATGCTGGTGAGAATATAAAGTGGTACAGCCAATTCTGGGAAACAGTTTGACAGCTTCATCAAGAATTAAACAAGTAACTACTGTCCAACCCAATAATTACACTCCTGGGCATTTATTCCAAAGAAATAAAGACATGTTCCAACAAAAAGCTGCACACAAATATTTATAGCAGCTTTATTTGTAACAGCCCCAAACTGGAAACAGCTCAGATTTCCCTAAAAGCATGAAACGTGCAGCTGAGGCCCCAGTAAGTCCTTGCCTGAAAAAAAAAAAAAAAAAAGCATGAAACTTTGATACGCCCATACCAGGGAACATTACTCAACAACAAAATATTGATACAGGCAAAACTGGGATAGATCTCCAGAGAAATATGCTGCAAGAACTGGCTGAGGGAAGAAAAGCCAATCCCAACAGGTCAATTACTGTATAATTCCATTTAAATGACTTTTTGAACTGAAAAAATTTTAGAAATGGAAAGCAGATTAGTGATTGCCAGGGGTTAAGCAGGGATGGGGGGTGGGAGGGGAGTAAGTGTGACTATAAAATGGCAATTCAAGGGTTAAATATATTGATGGAAATGTTCTGTATATGAACTGTATGCATGTCAATATCCTGGTTGTGATATACTATAGTTTTGAAAATGTTATCATTGAGAGAAACTGGATAAAAGATATATGGAATCTCTGTACTATTGGGACTGCAAGGAATAATGTGAAAAGTTGTAAAACTTTTGAATTTTGCATCACATGCATGTATTACTTATTTTAAAATAAAAGAAAATAGGTTCAAACCTGTGTAAAAACAAAACACAAACTTCATTTTGATTAAACTAGGAGCTAATTATAATTGCTATATATTGTAAGGGCTACCAATGGGGCAGGAGCAAAGTGAGAGGAAGAGGACAAACATCTCCTTGGAAGAGGTTTCACAAGTGGCAAAAACAGCAGATTTCAGAGAGTACCAACCAGGATGCTTCATAAAGGTAAGGGAAACAGTTGATATGTTGATTCATTTTCAAATTAATAAATATAAATGAGTTTAGCTCACATTTTAAAAAACATATCTGATTATATCACAAAGTAAACCACAGCTTTGTAATAAATAAATGTTATGTCAAAATGATCAAGAAGTTTTGAAAACAAACAGATGGGCAAAAGTATACACAAACACAGAAAAAAGCAAAGGCAATTATTACTTTTGGACATGGTGAAAATCGGTGCAAAAGAGCATCATGGGAAAAGTAAAGAACCTTAAAATTCTAAAAGATACAGGGGCTTCCCTGGTGGCGCAGTGGTTAAGAATCTGCCTGCCAATGCAGGGGACACGGGTTCGAGCCCTGGTCTGGGAAGATCCCACATGCCGCGGAGCAACTAAGCCCGTGAGCCACAACTACTGAGCCTGCGCGTCTGGAGCCTGTGCTCCGCAACGGGAGAGGCCGCAACAGTGAGAGGCCCGCGCACCACGATGAAGAGTGGCCCCCACTTGCCGCAACTAGAGAAAGCCCTCACACAGCAACGAAGACCCAACACAGCCGAAAATGAATAAATAAATTTTAAAAAAAAACAAAAAACAAACAAAAAAAGATACAACTCAAAATGAAGACATAAGAGTTAACAACATATATGACTTTTTATAATATAGCAACATTTGCAAAGCTGAACACACAGAAAATTAGAGGAGAAATAGACAAAACAAACTTGAAATGGGAGATTTTAAGTCACAGCTAACTTCTCTTAATCTAGTACAGATTACATAGGCCAAACATTAATTAGGATATAGTACATTAGGATGCAGTTCTAAATAATAATAAGAAAGACCTAATTATAGGGTTCACAGCCCCTAAAGATGAGGACCACACTTGAAGAGTAAAGCATACCTTTAAATCTTTTCAAGGCAACTTTAGGAAGTGGATGAACCAGCTGGCTTCAGAAGTTTTCCTCAGTTCACTTTGGTTCAATGAAGCAGGGGAGGTAAATTCAGAACCACACATACAAAAAATATTTGCAAGAAATAATCTGCTTCTCTGGCAGCAGAGCAGAAGGGACCTTTGAGTTAAAAGAGCCAACTAGTCTGGAATACTATTCTGGCTCTTTCTTATCTCGTCACCCCTCCCCGAATCTCATCATAAATTTCTTACCAATTCATTTCCTGTCATGAAAACTCAATTCATTCAATGATGATTAATAAAGAAGGATCAAACACATATATAATATCTAAAATAAGAAACAGGCAAAAGACTAGTGGTAAACACTGTATTTAACCCTTGAATTCAAGAGTAAACAAATTTATCAGAGTGATAGAATGTAAATGTTATATGTTCTAACAATGTAGAAATAATGTAGAAATTATATGACAAGTAAAAATGGATAAGATAAGGGAAGAGAAGGTGGGAGATAGAATAAGATAACTGGTTGCATTACCTGATAAAACTAAGTATTTAAAAATCACTTCCAGCTGAAAAATCAAGTAAAGGAAATCTACTATATCCTGAAATAAAATGAGCCTTCTTTTCAATTTTCTATGTAGCAGATATTAAAATTTTTCATTTACTAGGTACCAAAGAAAATCTCCCAAAGTAGAAATAGCACACTCACACACACACACACACACATGCACACAGAAAATAGTCTCTAAACAAAATGGAATAAAACTAGAAATTAATGATTAAAACATAAAACAAAAAGTTTTACCAACTAGGAATTTAAAACCCTTTCTTAAACATCTCTTTTTTAAGAAGAGTGAAACAAAACACAAGTTACAGAATATCTAGAAAATAACTTGAATAGACATACTACACATGAGCATCAATGTGATGAAAGACAAATCTGGATAGACAAATTCTGAAATTCAGTAAGACAAATTATCCCTGAAATATACTTCTTACTTCTGTTTGGGGGATAGCTCAGCAAAGAACTGGCACAGCTGAAATGAGTTCATCTGCAGATAGGCACCATAATCTTTCTGTGAAGTCATCAATCCTAACAAACAAGGCAGCTCTCAGGGTCCCTTGTATGCTGCCCTTGGTGCTTGGTTTGCATTCTTTCTAATGAAGCCCCTGGATGCAGAGATCTCTTGATTGATCTCTTGTTATTTAGAAGAGGATGATGATGATGGTGTTCCCTAGCCCCTCTTATGCTCACCTATAAATATGAATCACAGCATGGATGCAGGGCATGTTCTTGCTTACGTGGGCTTCTAATTCTGGTCCTGTCTACTAGCAAAGGCAAACTCTGCTCTGTAGCTAAGTTGGCCATAGTGCATGAAGAATATTTATGGTGAGGAATAACAAGAATTCAGGAACATTCTGCACTCTGCTACTTCTCTAGCTATGTTTTTCCCTGACAAGACCTTTGTTATATTTGCATGAGAGTTTGTGGACAATGTGGGGTTTCATGTTTAGGGAGTTATAGAATTTAACTGGACCACCCCAGAGTTTGAAAGCTTTTCTACCTAGGGGCAACAAACAAATGTTCACCAGTAAGCCTAATGACCCAAGAGTGGACAGTGTGGCCATAGTGTCCATTAGCCCAGAATGTTCTAGAGTGGCTACTGAGACATCATCCGTTTTGATCTTGAAAGGGGAATGAGCAGCCATGGTTGTTCATTGGTCCAGGATGCAGCAAGATGTTGGAGATAGCTGCTTCACAACCCAGAGGAGATGGAGCCATAGCTGGAAACTGTAAGGGACTAAAAGCCCCACACAAGCAGACTATCTAAAAGACATGAGGATGTATATACCACAAAAGAAAAAACCCAGGTGGTGATACTTTTGATAGGTGGAAAATAAGAGGCCGAGTTCTTTGAGGAGATGCTAAAACATATATGCATTATTTCTGAAGACTGGGAAACTGATAAAATTACAAAGACCAGTGAGACTAGCTGATATGTTCTTAATAGCAATAGAGAAGATGGGCCAATACTAAAACTTACAATGAATTTCAAAACATTATGAAGATGGGAAGAATAGGGACAAGGACCAGGTCTGGGACCTGAGCTTGCACTCCTCTCCCAGGTGAACATTCCAAACATTCTTGAACTTGCTGGATACTGGTTTACATGGCTAGTATTATGTTTTATTTTTCTGTATGAAATATACTTGCTAGCTTTTTGCCACCCTGTTCTTTCATTTTGATAAGGATGCTCTGATTACTTGAGTGCTCTATTAGTTTTCTAGCGTTGCATAAAAATTACTACAAACATAGAAGCTTAAAACAACACTCATTTATTAGCTTCAAGTTCTATAAGTCAGAAGTTCAGGTGCAGCCTGGTTGGATTCTCCTCTGAGTGTCTTACAAGACTGAAATCAAGGTGTCTGCAAGTTATGTTCTCATATGGAGTTCTGAGCCCTCTTCCAAGCTCATTCAGTCTGTGGACAGACGTCAGTTCTTTGCAGATGTAGGATCAAATCCCTGTTCTCTTGTTTACTGTCAAGCAAATTCTTAGAGGGCATTCTCAGTCCCTATCCACATGGCCCCTTCCAACTTCCAAGTGAGCAAAAAGAATTCCCGTATTTAGAATTTTTTTCATGCTTCAAATCTCTGACTTCTTCTACCACCAGATAGGAAAAAACTCTCTGCTTTTAAAAGGCTCATGTGGTTAGGTCAGGCTCACCCAGATTACCTCTCTATCTTAAGGTCAACTGGTTTGTCACCTTAATTACATCTTCAAAATCCCTCCAGAGAGATACCTAGATTAATGTTTGACTGAGTAACTGAGAGGTGGTGTTAGTACCCCTCTTAGATTCCTAAGATTTGGGAATCTTCAGGGCATCTTAGGATTCTGTTTACCACATGCATGAACAAATTGATTAGATACGGTTATTCTTTGGATTCAATGGAATGCATGGCCAAAAGTGGTGTGTATGTTGCCCAGATTGTACAGTTGAAACCATAACTCAGACTAAGAGAAAAAAAACTACTTGGTTTTCTCAGAGGATAACTAGTTCAGGCAGTTGTGTTACTCAAAGTCATTTCTAAATTTAGTATCCTGACTGACTAGTGTAAGACATTGGTGCTTGGAGCCTTACTATGGGCCATAGAGACTTAAATAAGAAAACAGTTCTGTTGTTCTCTTTTACCTGACGTCTTAACAGTGACTGAATGTGCTACCACTACTGACACTTAGCACTGAGGCTTGGACTTTTTTTACGTGCCTATGGAGAGGAAAACAAAATCAATTTTCCTTTATTACAGGGTATCAATGAGTTAGATAAATTCTAGTACAAATGTGAACTGTAGGTGGATGTACAATCCATACGAAGATGACTTTATGACAACGGCCTCTGCTGAGAAAACTGCTTACATTGCATTGAATGCTATCTAAACACAACTAACTAAAGATGAATGGACCTTGTTGGAGGACATAATCTAGGACACACCACCCAAGTGTTCGCCTTGGGAGCTATCTAAACTATAACCCAAGAATATTAAAGGCAAGCTGTTAAAGCTACTCAGGAGGTCCAACTCCTGATTAGTCACTTTGGGTATTAGAGACAGCACATCTTACTCCCTGGAATTCTATAACAACCTCTATGTCAAGTCAACAAACATATGGTCAAATTTACGTGGAAGTCCTTACAGCAAGAAACTTTGAAAGCAGTACAGACAATAACAAAATAAGTTCAGTCCTGGAATCTTCTCTGTTATTTCTTAACACTGAACTCAGAGCTAACTACAACTCTATTCCAAATTAGTTCTCACCCAAATTATTGCAATATCTTCCGAAATTGTCTCCCTGCTTTGCCTTGCTTTCTTACAATCTATTCTCCATTCAGCATCCAGTGTGATCTTTTAAAATATAGGTCTGATCATCTCACTTATTTGCTCAAAACCCTCCCTGACTTCCCATCTCACTCAGTAAAATGAAAGATTCCTACACAGATATCTCACAACCTGGTACCTAATCAAGTGTCAGACGTTATTTCCTGCTATTCTCCCTTTGCTTATTCCGCTTCAGTCATGTAGGTCTTCTTATTTTAAAGAGAATGAACGGAATGTACCAGGTGGGCTCCAGGTTCAGAGCTTTCTGCTGTTTCTTCCTCCTGGGCTTCCTCTTATCCCTTAAACTCCCAAACCTCACTTCCTCACTCCTTGAGGTTTTTTGTTTCTCAAATTCCATTTTGCCATGAAATATTTCACTCTATTTTAAAAAGCACCAGCACTTCTCCCTCAGAAGTCTATCCTATTTTCTTGTTTTATTTTCTCTGTAGTGTTTGAGAATTCACATTATGTGTTACTTTCCAATTTGGGGGTCTATCTCCTCCTTTAAAATATAAGCTCTCTGAGGGCAGAGTTTTGCATGTTTTATGCCCTGATGAATTACCAGTTTCTAGAGCCATATCTGACACATAACTTGTTAATAATTTGTTTAATGAATTGAGTTAATAAACAAAAGGTAGCATCTCAAATCACAGAGAAATCTAATTCCCTGCCCAATAAATGATATTGGAACAGCACCACAGCCATTTCAGAAAAATAAAATTGTATCTGTACTTTACACCTTATAACATGGCAATATCTAAAAGTCAAAGATATAAATATGGAACAAAAAAACCATACAAGGGAGACCTTCAAGATGGCGGAGGAGTAAGCCATGGAGATCACCTTCCTCCCCACAAATACATCAAAAATACATCTACATGTGGAACAATTCCTACAGAACACCTACTGAACACTGGCAGAAGACCTCAGACATCCCAAAAGACAAGAAACTCCCCACGTACCTGGGTAGGGCAAAAGAAAAAAGAAAAAACAGAGACAAAAGAATAGGGACAGGACCTGTACCTCTGGGAGGGAGCTGTGAAGGAAGAAAAGTATCCACACACTAGGAAGCCCCTTCACTGGCGGAGACAGAGGGTGGCGGGGAGAAGCTTTGGGGCCACGGAGGAGAGCACAGCAACAGGGTTGTGGAGGGCAAAGCAGAGAGATTCCCGCACAGAGGATCGGTGCCGACCAGCACTCACCAGCCCAAGAGGCTTGTCTGCTCACCCGCCGGGGCGGGCGGGGGCTGGGAGCTGAGGCTCAGGCTTCAGAGGTCAGATCCCAAGGAGAGGACTGGGGTTGGCTGCATGAACACAGCCTGAAGGGGGCTAGTGCACCACAGCTAGCTGGGAGGGAGTCCGGGAAAAAGTCTGGAGCTGCCGAAGAGGCAAGAGACCATTGTTTCGGGGTGTGCAAGGAGAGGGGATTCAGAGTACCGCCTAAACAAGCTCCACAGACGGGCAAGAGCCGCGGCTATCAGCGTGGACCCCAAAGATGGGCATGAGATGCTAAGGCTGCTGCTGCAGCCACCAAGAAGCCTGTGTGCAAGCACAGGTCACTCTCCACACCTCCTCTCCCAGGATCCTGTGCAGCCTGCACTGCCAGGGTCCCGTGATCCAGGGACAACTCCCCTGGGAGAACACATGGCTTGCCTCAGGCTGATGCAACGTCATGCCGACCTCTGCCGCCGCAGGTTCACCCCGCACTCCATACCCCCAGCCTGAGTGAGCCAGAGCCCCCTAATCAGCTGCTACTTTAACCCAGTCCTGCCTGAGCATGGAACAGATGCCCTCAGGCGACCTACAAGCAGAGGCAGGGCCAAATCCAAAGCTGAACCCCAGGAGCTGTGCTAACAAAGAAAAGAAAGTGAAATCTCTCCCAGCAGCCTCAGGAGCAGCGGGTTAAATCTCCACAATCACCTTGATGTATCCTGTATCCCTGGAATACCTGAATAGACAACAAAGCATCCCAAAATTGAGGCAGTGGGCTTTGGGAGCAACTGTAGACTTGGGGTTTGCTTTCTGCATCTAATTTGTTTCTGGTTTTATATTTATATTAGTTTACTATTTAGAGTTTATTATCATTGGTAGATTTGTTTATTGATTTGGTTGCTCTCTTCCTTTTTTTTTATATATAAACATATATAATTTTTTTCCTTTTTCTCTTTTTGTACCTGTGTATGTATATGCTTCTTTGTGTGATTTTGCCAGTATAGCTTTGCTTTTATTATTTGTCCTAGGGTTCTGTCTCTCCATTTTTTTTATTACGTTTTAATTTTCTTTTTGATAATTTTTTTTTTTTTAGTTTTTATTTTAACTATGTTATTTATTTATTTTTTCTTTCTTTCCTTATTTCTCCCTTTTCTTCTGAGCTCGTGTGGCTGACAGGGTCTTGGTGGTCTGGCTGGCTGTCAGGCCTGTGCCTCTGAGGTGGGAGAGCCGAGTTCAGGACATAGGTCCACCAGAGACCTCCTGGGGCCACGTAATATCAAAAGCAAAAGCTCTCCCAGAGATATCCATCTCAATGCTAAGACCCAGCTCCAGTTAACAACCAGCAAGCTACAGTGCTAAACACCCTATGACAAACAACTAGCAAGACAGGAACACAACAACATCCATTAGCAGAGAGGCTGCCTAAAATCATAGTAATGTCACAGACACCCCAAAACACACCACTGGACACGGTCCTGCCCACCAGAAAGACAAGATCCAGTCTCATCCACCAGAACACAGGCACCAGTACCCCCCACCAGGAAGCCTACACAACCCACTGAACCAACCTTAGCCACTGGGGAGGGACACCAAAAACAACAGGAACTACAAACCTGAAGCCTGGGAAAAGGAGACCCCATAAACAGTAAGTTAAGCAAAATGAGAAGACAGAGAAACACAGAGCAGATGATGGAGCAAGGTAAAAACCCACCTGACCAAACAAAGAGGAAATAGGCAGTCTACCTGAAAAAGAATTCAGAGTAATGATAGTAGAGATGATCCAAAATCTTTGAAATGGAATGGAGAAAATACAATAAAAGTTTAACAAGGACCTAGAAGAACTAAAGAGCAAGCAAACAGTGATGAACAGCACAATAAGTGAAATTAAAAATTCTCTAGAAGGAATCAATAGCACAATAACTGAGGTAGAAGAATGGAAAAGTGACCTGGAAGGTTAAATAGTGGAAATAACTACCACAAAGCAGAATCAAGAAAAAAGAATGAAAAGAATGGAGGACAGTCTCAAAGACCTCTGGGACAATATTAAACACACCAACATTCGAATTATACGGGTTCCAGAAGAAGAGAAAAAGAAAGGGACTGAGAAAATATTTGAAGAGATTATAGTTGAAAACTTCCCTAATATGGGAAAGGAAATAGTCAATCAAGTCTGGGAAGTGCAGAGAGTCGCATACAGGATAAATCCAAGGAGAAACACGCCAAGACACATATTAATCTAACTATCAAAAATTAAATGCAAAGGAATAATATTAAAAGCAGCAAAGGAAAAACAAAAAGTAACATACAAGGGAATCCTCATTAGGTTAACAGCTGATCTTTCAGCAGAAACTCTGCAAGCCAGAAAGGAGTGGCAGGATATACTTAGAGTGATGAAAGTGAAAACCTACAACCAAGGTTACTCTACCCAGCAAGGATCTCATTCAGATACAATGGAGAAATTAAAACCTTTACAGACTAGCAAAAGGTAAGAGAATTTAGCACCACCAAACCAGCTTTACAACAAATGCTAAAAGATTGTGTCTGGATCTCCTCTTCTTATAAAGGCCACTGAGATGCTTACAGATCCTATGGTCAGAGCATTGTCTACTGCAAGAGTCCCTTTCCTCCAGTCGCAAGAATCCTTTTAAATAATGTCTCTTCTTACCTATGTCCAGATTTCTTTTTGTTTGATATTTCCTTCCGGCCTACTATGTGTTCAGCAGTGGACCAATATAGTAGGAATTAAGCTAGTAAGTAGCCAATTACAAGCTAGTAATGAAAGTATTATGCAGGTCCAGCTACATAAATTTTGGGACCCAGTGCAAAATGAAAATGCAGGATGCCTTGTTCAAAAAAGTAGGGGAAAAGTGTTATTAAAGGTATGAAAATATGCTTTCCCTTTTCTTCCACGGTCTCTTTCAACTTGTTCCGGGGTCTTTTATTTTTTATTTAATGTCATTCTAAATAAAGAAAAATTAAAAAAAAAAAAAAAGACTGCTCTAAGCAGGAAACACAAGACAAGAAAAAGACCTACAAAACAAATCCAAAACAATTAAGAAAATGGTATTAGGAACATGCTTATTGAGAATTACATTAAATGTAAATGGATTAAATGCTCCAACCAAAAGACATAGACTGGCTGAATGGATACAAAAACAAGACCCGTATGTATGCTGTCTACAAGAGACCCACTTCAGACCTAGGGACACAAACAGACTGAAAGTGAGGAGGTGGGGAAAAGATATTCCATGCAAATGGAAATCAAAAGAAAGCTGGAGTAGCAATTCTCATATCAGACAAAGTAGACTTTAAAATAAAGACTATTACAAGAGAAAAAGAAGGACACTACATAATGATCAAGGGATCAATCCAAGAAGAAGGTATAACAATTGTAAATATGTATGCACCCAACATCAGAGCACCTCAATACATAAGGCAAATGCTAACAGCCATAAAAGGGGAGATTGACAGTAACACAATCATAGTAGGGGACTTTAACACCTCATTTTCACCAATGGACAGATCTTCCAAAATGAAAATAAATAAGGAAACACAAGCTTTAAATGATACATTAAATAAGATGGACTTAAATGATATTTATAGGACATTCCACCCAAAAAAAACCAGAATACACATTCTTCTCAAGTGCTCATGGAACATTCTCCAGGATAGATCATATCTTGGGCACAAATCAAGCCTTGGTAAATTTAAGAAAATTGGAATCATATGAAGTATCTTTTCTGACCACAATGCTATGAGACTAGATATCAACTACAGGAAAAAAAAATCTGTAAAAAATAGATATCAACTACAGGAAAAAAATCCGTAAAAAATACAAACACATGGAGGCTAAACAATACACTACTAAATAACCAAGAGATCACTGAAGAAATCAAAGAGGAAATCAAAAAATATGTAGAAACAAATGACAATGAAAACACAATGACCCAAAACCTATGGGATGCAACAAAAGCAGTTCTAAGAGGGAAGTTTATAGCAATACAATCCTACCTCAAGAAACTAGAAACATCTCAAATAAAAAATCTAAACTTACACCTAAATCAATTAGAGAAAGAAGAACAAACCCCAAAGTTAGCAGAAGGAAAGAGGTCATAAATGTCAGATCAGAAATAATGAAAAAGAAGTTAAAGAAACAATAGCAAAAATAAATAAAACTAAAAGCTTCTTCTTTGAGAAGATAAACAAAATTGATAAACCATTAGCCAGACTCATCAAGAAAAATAGGGAGAAGATTCAAATCAGTAGAATTAGAAATAAATAAAGAGAAGTAACAACTGACACTGCAGAAATACAAAGGAATATGAGAGATTACTACAAGTAACTGTATGCCAATAAAATGGACAACCTGGAAGGAATGGACAAATTCTTAGAAAAGCACAACCTTCCAAGACTGAACCAGGAAGAAATAGAAAATTATGAACAGACCAATCATAAGCACAGAAATTGAGACTGTGATTAAAAATCTTCCAACAAACAAAAGCCCAGGACCAGATGGCTTCACAGATGAATTCTATCAAACATTTAGAGAAGAGCTAACACCTATCCTTCTCAAACTCTTCCAAAATTTAGCAGAGGGAGAGACTCTCCCAAACTCATTCTATGAGGCCACCATCACCCTGATACCAAAACCAGATGAAGATGTCACAAAGAAAGAAAACTACATGCCAATATCACTGATGAACATAGATGTAAAAATCCTCAACAAAATACCAGCAAACAGAATCCAACAGCACATTAAAAGGATCATACACCATGATCAAGTGAGGTTTATCCCAGGAATGCAAGGATTCTTCAATATATACAAATCAATCAGTGTGATAAAGCATATTAACCAATTGAAGGAGAAAAACTATATGATCACCTCAATATATGCAGAAAAAACAAAAAAAAAAAACTTTTGACAAATTTCAACACTCCTTTTTGATAAAAACACTCCAGAAAATAGGGATAAAAGGAACTTACCTCAACATAATAAAGGCCATATATGAGAAACCCACAGCCAACATTGTTCTTAATGTTGAAAAACTGAAACCATTTCCTCTAAGATATGGAAGAAGAGAAGGTTGCCCATTCTCACCACTATTATTCAACATAGTTTTGGAAGTTTTAGCCACAGCAATCAGAGAATAAAAACAAACACAAGGATTCCAAATCAGAAAAGAAGAAGTAAAGCTGTCACTGTTTGCAGCTGACATGATACTATACATAGAGAATCCTCAAGATGCAACCAGAAAACTATTAGAGCTAATCAATGAATTTGGTAAAGTAGCAGGATACAAAATTAATGCACAGAAATCTCTTGCATTCCAATACACTAATGATGAAATATCTGAAAGATA
Source organism: Eschrichtius robustus (assembly GCF_028021215.1). Lineage (NCBI taxonomy): Eukaryota > Metazoa > Chordata > Mammalia > Artiodactyla > Eschrichtiidae > Eschrichtius > Eschrichtius robustus. The sequence continues at coordinate 64,077,294 of NC_090826.1, forward strand.
AATTAAGGAAACACTCCTATTTACCATTGCAACAAAAAGAATAAAATACCTGGGAATAAACCTACCTAAGGAGATGAAAGACCTGTATGCAGAAAACTATAAGACACTGATGAAAGAAATTAAAGACATTACAAACAGATGGAGAGATATACCATGTTCTTGGATTGGAAGAATCAACATTGTGAAAATGACTATACTACCCAAAGCAATCTACAGATTCAATGCAATCTCTATCAAACTACCAATGGCATTTTTCACAAGACTAGAACAAAATTTTTCACAATTTCTATGGAAACACAAAGGACCCCGAATAGCCAAAGGAACCTTGAGAAAGAAAAACAGAGCTGGAGGAATCAGGCTCCCAAACTTCAGACTATACTATAAAGCTACAGTAATCAAGACAGTATGATACTGGCACAGAAACAGAAATACAGATCAATGGAACAGAATAGAAAGCCCAGAGATAAACCCACGCACCTCTGGTCACCTTATCTTTGATAAAGGAGACAAGAATATACAATGGAGAAAAGACAGCCTCTTCAATAAATGGTGCTGGGAAAACTTGACAGCTACATGTAAAAGAATGAAATTAGAACACTCCCTAACACCATACACAAAAATAAACTCAAAATGGATTAAAGGCTAAATGTAAGACCAGACACTCTAAAACTCTTAGAGGAAAACATAGGCAGAACATTCTATGACATAAATCACAGCAAGATCCTTTTTGACCCAGCTCCTAGAGAAATGGAAATAAAAACACAAATAAACAAATGGGACCTAATGAAACTTAAAAGCTTTTGCACAACAAAGGAAACCATAAACAAGACGAAAAGACAACCCTCAGAATGGGAGAAAATATTTGCAAATGACGCAACTGACAAAGGATTAATCTCCAAAAGTTACAAGCAGCTTATTCAGCTCAATATCAAAAAAACAAACAACCCAATCCAAAAATGGGCAGAAGACCTAAATAGAGATTTCTCCAAAGAAGATATACAGATTGTCAACAGACACATGAAAGGATGGTCAACGCCACTAATCATTAGAGAAATGCACATCAAAACTACAATGAGGTATCACCCCACACCAGTCAGAATGGCCATTATCAAAAAATCTACAAACAGTAAATGCTGGAGAGGGTGTGGAGTAAAGGGAATCCTTTTGCACTGTTGGTGGGAATGTAAATTGATACAGCCACTATGGAGAACAGTATGGAGGTTCGTTTAAAAACTAAAAATAAAACTACCATATGACCCAGCAATCCCACTACTGGGCATATACCCTGAGAAAATCATAATTCAAAAAGAGTCATGTACCACAATGTTCATTGCAGCTCTATTTACAATAGCCAGGACATGGAAGCAACCTAAGTGTCCATCGACAGATGAATAGATAAAGAAGATGTGGCACATATATACAATGGAATATCACTCAGCCATAAAAAGAAATGAAATTGAGTTATTTGTAGTTAGGTAGATGGACCTAGAGTCTGTCATACAGAATGAAGTAAGTCAGAAAGAGAAAAACAAATGCCGTATGTTAACACATGTATATGGAATCTAAAAAAAAAAAGAAAAGAAAATGGTTCTGAAAAACCCAGGGGCAAGACAGGAATAAAGACGCAGATGTAGAGAATGGACTTGAGGACACAGGGAGTGGGAAGGGTAAGCTGGGACGACGTGAGAGGGTGGCATGGACATGCATACACTACCAAATGTAAACTAGATAGCTAGTGGGAAGCAGCCACATAGCACAGGGAGATCAGCTTGGTTCTTTGTGACCACCTAGAGTGGTGGGATAGGGAGGGTGGGAGGGAGATGAAAGAGAGAGGAGATATGGGGATATATGTATATGTATAGCTGATTCACTTTTTTATAAAGCAGAAAGTAACACACAATTGTAAAGCAATTATACTCCAATAAAGATGTAAAAAAATATATATAGAATACTAGAAGAAAATTTAGGGATATTATTTTATATTTCATTTCAGAGTGAGGAACTTTTTAACCATGATACAAATTCCAAAAGGTTTGGAATAAAAGATTTATAAATTATATCACAAAATCTAAACTCTAACCATAGTGCAAAAATTATGATAAATAAACGCAAAAGGCAAAAGACAAAGTGGGAAAAATATTACAATTCGCAGAGTAGAAAAAAATGATTAATCTCCCTAATATGTGTGCCTATAAGTGGGTGTGAATATGACCAGTAGAAATTATGGGCAAATTATATAAATAAACAATTCATTGTAAAGGAGAAACAAAGGGTTTTTAAATGTGAAAATATGCTCAATAACTGAACAGCATAATCCAAATATATAGGGGTTCAGTAAAGACCTGACAGTTTGATAGCCACTTTATTTTCAAGGGTGTGAGAAAACAGTCCCATTAAAGGCCAGTAAGAACATATATAAATACAATCCCTATAGAGGAAAGTTTAGCAAGATCTATACAAATTATAAATTTGTGTGCCCTTTGCCTCAGTGACTCCATTTCTAGGAATATTTACTTCAGATATTCTAGTAAGTGCACAAACGTATGCATATTCAAGTGTAAAGTATATTCATTAAAGCATTGTCTGTAATAGAAAAATATTGACAACTTTTTAAATGGACATTGATCGGATAAAGTGGGTTAAATATATTTCATGAAAGTAAATGAAGAATAAAAAAGTTCTTTATATATAATATGCAAAAATTGCCAAGTAGAGAAGCCAACTGTAAAACAGAGGTATACAACTGTTTGTGTTAAGAAAGCAAGGGTAAAAATGGCATCTTTGTATTTTCTTGTATATATGCTTTAAAAGCTTTGGAAGAACATTCAGGATATCAAAACAAAGAGCTACCTGTATGATCAGATGATGAAATGGGTTGATGAGGCAATGGTGAAGCGGGAATGCTTCACTACATAACTCAGTTTTTGAACTGTGTAAATATTAATTGTTCAACTGTGTGAATTTTCCTGTTTAAAAACATAAATATTGAATTTAAAAATAAGTTCTACAGAGTATAGACAAGTTGTTCTAATTATACGAAGCCACATGCCATTCCCCAACATTAGTTCTCAGTTCTTCATGCTCTTGCAAATGTGCCCAAGTAAGTCCCAGAAGAATATTCCAACACTACTGGTACCGTATGAGGTTATCTAGCAGCTCTTATTGAAGCACTACCAATTTCTCACTCATATACAAAAAAAATCATAAATAGCTGAAAAGAAATTATAGAAACTAAAACAGAATGAAAAAATACCAGAACCCTAGAAGAATGTCCACCAACATAACTACATTAAAAGGCAGACCCAGATTCTAAATATGGCTCAAAAGAGCTTACTTTTAATCATTAAAATCTATTTTAAACATAAAAATTAAACACAATACACCAGAAGAACAAACAGGGGTTATAAAGCTTCATTCAATAAACAAATCAATGGACTATTATATGTTAAAAGAATTAAGAATGCTGTTAGTATGTAAAAATGCTTAATCAATTTCTCTATCTTCCTTATCACATATTCCAATGGATAAAATCAATAAGTGCCTTCCCAATTAGACTACATCAAGCAAGATTATTGAAAATAAAATACCTGGTATTTTAGCAAGATCAATATCAGTTACCATATTGTTTAATTTTTATTATCACAAAAGAGTATGTCCTATAACACCCTTCATGTGACTTTGTAACATATGTTAAAATGTTTGCATCACATGTCATTGGTAGCTTCAGATAAATATTCATAAGAAAGATGAAATAGTTGGATACACGACGACCGATGTAGTCTTGGGTAGAAAATTTTCAAAATAGAACAGCTAAATTCACTAAGTTTATTTAATTGATTTTGAAATCTTTTAAAGCTATCTTCTTGAAAATGTCCCAAAAAGCAAAGTTTTAATCAGATGACTTTAAAATAATCTGAAAACATAAGAATAAGTTTTATGTCTACATTACTCAGTATCTTAAAATTAAAGATAAAACTGACTGACATATTGTTGCATTGAATTTTAGAAAGATCTTTCATTTGAAAATATTTCCAGACATATAACAAGTCCAAAATGTGACAGGATTTATCCTTTCCCAATTGAGATGTCTGATTTGACTAATGAGGCAAGGCTTTTCATTTAAATACATTTTCATTTTGGATTTATTTTGGCTTAATCTTCCTTAAGATCAAGGCAGTGACACAGAGTACTCATCTTGACATAACTGTCCCTTGTCTCCTATTCTGTACCTAGCATTCTATTGTTTTTCATTGCTTGGGCAGCTATGGCCACTGAGAATATTCGTCAGTTGTTGTACTGTTACATAATTTATTTAAAGGTCCTGACTTCTGATTCTTGAAGTTCAATCAGCATCCATAAACAGAAGGCATAATCTTTCCTTTCCTTTCCCCACACCTAAAGAAAACCATTAGAAGAAAGTTTCTTGGGATGGTACCCAACAGAAGCCAGGAAAAATAAAAATACAACATCGAATAGTTAGCATCTAGCCCTTTTATGTGATATAAATTGTATATCCCCTGGGAAAGCCTTCTTTCATCTTTCCAGTGTATTTTTTAACCTTTACATAAGCAGCCAATAAATCATAATGATAATATAGTCTGTAGATAAAGCTACCATTCTGATAATCTTCCCAAATTGACAGCCCACCTGGAGCTGCATTACTTCAACCAATGTAATTTTTGCATAATATTATCCCAAATACAATTAGATGATTAGAAATGACAGCTACTTTTTGTTTGTTTGTTTGTTTTTCTGTTTGTTTTTTGTTTTGTTTTGTTTTTATACATCTTCATTGGAGTATAATTGCTTCACAATGCTGTGTTAGTTTCTGTTGTACAACAAAGTGAATCAGCCATGTGCATACATATATCCCCTTATCCCCTCCCTCTTGAGCCTCCCTCCCACCCTCCTTATCAAAAAAAAATGACAGCTACTTTTAAAAGAAGAGTATAACAGGGTCAGAAGAAGGGAGCAATAGAGAAATGCTCTCAGCAGGACAAAAGAGAGTCAGTGATGAAGGCTTCATCAGTCATTTCATAATTCATAGAGTGGCTTCTACAAAACAAGAAGGAAAAGTACTTAAATGTAAATCTTCAAAAAAGAAGAAGAAAACGTGAAGGTGAGCTACTCTAAGCAAGCATATTCCCAAAGGAAATTGTAGGTTTTTTGGTAAGCTGCTTGTAGCACACAAAACTAAGTGACTTTAGCCAAATTCTGCAGCCGGTGCTTTTACATTTCCCCTAGCATTTTCTCTTTGACAGTGAGCTGATAGACATAAACACCTGATTCCAAGTTCATTGACAGACCTTCACTGAAATGGACATGGGAAACAACAATCTACAAGGCAAATGCCCCCATAATGCCGGGTAATGATAATAATGGGATGGAAACATTTATATTAGCATTCAAAAGGCAAGGTTATATATAGAACATGCAAAAGATTCATTATCAAGTTACAAAGATTATTACAAAATCAAGAAATTGCAATATCAACCATCAACTATGATGTTGGAATTTTTAATGACTCAATATCTGTGAAAGTGAGTGAAAAAAGCTTATGCATTTTTTGTCTAAAATGCTTGTCTAATTCATTGTTTAAAGCATGTCTGTGATTATTAGCTTTTTAATGGAATGCATATAATCTAAAGATGAGCCTGCACTCCTTATCTCACCAGAAATATTTAGCAGTGAGAATGAAGAAAGGTGAATTTTAGCTTTAAGTCTTCTGGCCTATATTTGTTTTTTGTTAGTTACTCATTGGGTTTCTTTATGTAGAATGTACAAAGCCATAGCATACTCTACTTTAAGATACTTTCTAGCTTCCTATTTTGTAAATGCCTGTTTGGTTATCATATAGCCAAGTGAGGCAGCCTGATCAGCAGTTCTTAAAAAACACACTCTAGCAGACTGAGACACCGACTGCATTTTATAACATTAATAAAATCAGATTTTTTTCAAATATTTGAGTTTTCTCCTCCAGAATACTACTTTGATGGTGTGGTGAAAGATCACTGGACTCAGACTCTGACATCTGGGCTCAAACTGCCTATATCTTAGCAAGAGCTTTGTGTCTTGGTGTAAATTTCATCTTCAATTTCCTCATCTATAAAATTAAAGTACCCTTAGGTTCCCTTCCAGTTCTAGCATCCTGTAACGTTATGTGGCAAATCTGCATATAAGTCATTTGAGCTGTTTTATGAAGAGGATGGTGATGTAAAAAAGGGTAAAGGCACACAGGAAAAGAAATGTGTGATCATGGTGGCAAGCGATTTTGTTGCTAATTGTGACGTACTATTGTCATAACTGTAAAACCTGAAATAGGTATTTTAAGCTCTGTTCTCACTGGTTTCCTTCACTGCAAAATATGAAAGTGCTCTAGGTAAGAGGCTTACAACACTTCAGTTCACATGCCATTTGTCTACCACAAGTTGTTAATGAGCAATACATAACTACCACATCAGTGTTTTACAGCATATCTAAAGGATGACAAGACAAATGGCACAATGACCCTATGCTATTAAGCAATCCTGAAATGTGTATGGTCTTAACATTGCTATAACAATAGAAAACAGAATCATAGAATTTTAAAACTAGAAGGGAGTAGATGTCATCTAGTTTAATTATATGTTACATAATATTCTTTGCATATTTCTAATAAATCATCACTTCAGTCTCTAATTTGAAAAAAATATGTTATACATATTTAGGATATATTCTCTTCGTTTCTGCAGTTGGCCATGGTCACATGCCAATCTCATGGATCCCAAAGATAGCGGTATCTGAAATTCCCTCCTCAGAGTTCCGGCTACTGCCTTGAAAGTACTCCATTACAAATTAAATGAGTTACTTTCATCTAGTAGAGTGACAATGATCTCATAAGCATGGTTAGTCAGGATTCTTGGACCCTTCTTCATAAGTACTTTTGGATGGATTAGGGAAAGAGCCCTTAAAGTTCTTAGTTGAGATCATGAAGGTGACTCCTCCAGGGAAGCAG